>NC_056747.1:558323363-558453363 GCF_019279795.1 Protopterus annectens
ATGAAAATTGGAATGCACAAATTTGTGAAGATATTTCATTGTTGCCTAGATATATGATATGCACAATAAAATATACACAAAAAAGAAGGTAATGATTTGGAAAAGTATTTTTTTTTCCTTTAAAATATGGTCATGTGTTTTAGTAACCACTGAACTAAGCATTTGTTAGCTTAACTACTACTTGGTGGTTGCTATTTGTTCTGTTTTAATTACAATAAGACTGTCCCTTTAATACTGATATTTTCATATTGTATTACTTGGTCTCTGTATTTGAATATGATACTAAAACTATTCTCATATCATAAATTTGGAATGCTATTTTAAATTCCACTTTCAAAATAATCTTAATTTTGTTCATATTTAAGTTAGGTGAGCCGTCTTACAAAAAATAAATAAATAAATTATAACTCGTAAAGAAAATGTTAATTTTTTTTATTTTAGACTGAGAGGTGTAACGGGATTAAAGTCTGCACTTTCAAGGTGTTGTCAGTCATACTTTTGAGTGTTACAAGAATGTGTTAGACTGGCAGACTTGACCGATTATAATGAAACTGACCTTTGAGAACAGTGAAATGAACACTGAACTTCAAATCCATGTGACTTAAGGTCATTGTAGAATAAGAAATGTAGTTTCTATACCTCTTAAATAAATCCATCTAACCTTTCAAATATTCTATTCGTTATGGCTTGATTTCATAGTTTGGTTATCAGAAAGGTCTCCGAAATATAATATTTTGATTGGCTGTCAAAACTGCAGCAGATTTACATTATTCTGTTACATTGCTCTATTGGCATTTATTTGTCTGGCACTGTGCAGTTTGAAGGAATGAGTGAACTAAAAACCGCAAATTTTATTAAATAAAATGTATCCTTTCCGATAAACAGATTATTTAGAATCTACTCGACTTAGATGTATTTTAAAATTCCAGTTAATATAATAAAATAAAGGCTCTCATTAAATTGTGTTTATTTTTCATTTAGGGTACTACGGGTCAAACTTAATGAACTAATGATTTCAGGCTAGTATTTACTGATGATACCTTATTAATGCACTTAAGGGTTTTCGGAATCAAAATTATTTTGTGCTGTATTTCAAAGTATAATACGCGCACAGCTGCTAACTCTACTAAGTTTCACTACTTATCTAGTTATGGAGGACTCCTTTGAGTACGAGTTAGAATGATAAGAGCAGTACTGAATGGTAGTCAGCTGGGGCATGTCAGGCTGAAAAATTAAAAAAGAAAGCATACTGTAATGATATAATGCATTGTAATTTATGGTGACTGAAGTGTTAAAGTGGTACTGTTTCAATTAGAGTATGTGCGTGCACGTGTGTGTGTGTTTGCGCGCTTGCGTCTGTTTGTGTGTATATATATTTTCCCCTGATAATCTTGAAATGGCATTTATATTAACACAAAGGTGAAGCCTTCCCTTATAGACATGTCTCTCAATGTACGCTGAAAACTGCTATGGAAGTTAAAGGGTAATAGTTTCTAGAATGTCTTGGAAGGAACTACATTTGGATGATTCTTGGAAAATACATCTTTGTGTTGCATAAAACAAAAAATAATGGTCTGTTTACAGATGTAATGAGGACAGGCACCACAAACGGGGTTTCTGCGTCCTTGGATAATCCTTTATTTTAAAATAACGAATTCCCCGGAAAGTAATTCTCTGTTTAGGAAATAGCAAAAGTGTGATTTCATAAGATGGCTCAAATTGTCTAATTTTCACATGAAAGATATCAATAAATAAGCTAAGAAGAAGAAAATGTCCTTGAACTGAGAATGGTGCAACACTCTGTTTATCAAGTAACTCATATGAAGAAATCGCTTTTTTTTTTTTTTTTTTTTGTCTCATCAGTAATGGACTGATATATCTGCTTTGTGCATCAAAATTTCACAACTGTCCATAATATAAAGAATGAAAAAAATAGATAGCTAATACAAATGCCTTTCTGAAACTATGGAGTCCGAGAAGCAGAAACTAAGCAATACTTCAAATATTAAAAGTGGCAATGAAATTGGACATAAAACTTTTATTAGAACAAATAAATGCTGTGGGTCATAAACTCTGCATCTGTGCATGTAATCAGAATAAGAAGAGCATATGTGCCATAAGAATATGGAAACCATCTGTGCTACATGGGACAGCAGGACATCCTGCCCTTTTTATTTGTATATACTGACAAAGGATTTTAGAGTGCATACTTTTATTTGTGCTAATTTAGTTTTGATAGTCCATTCCTGCTGTCATTTAATGTAGCTGACAGAAATGTCTGTGATGTACTGGGCATTCCCATAGAATGAGTTGTTTAAAAATGCATTGCATAAGCTGAGATACTGTTTTTCCATCAATCTCTTTATTGTTCATAGCTGTAATGATATTGAATATTTGGAAACCCAGCCGTTCATCACTTTTCAATATGTCATACAGCAGTGCAGAACAAGCAATGATAAAGAATGTAAGCTCCCTAGTACTCACTGGTGATATATAAATTGTAAGAATAATAACTTCAGTCACTTGTTTCAAAAATAAGACCTAGACATAATTCATCCAAATAATATCAGGTAACTAGGCCAATAAAATGTATCCATATGTCTTTTGTGTGATAGAATACTGTTGATCATGTTATTGGGCCAATAAATAACATAGTTATTTGCCTTATATATATATATGTTTGTTTGTCCTTTGGCTTTTCCCGGTTAGGGGTCGCCACAGCAGAACTCCGGACAGCTAATGATTGGCAGTTGGTTTTTATGGTGTCGAGTTTCCAGCCCGACGCCCAGCCTTCAACGAAGGCACACCCATTCCACTCATGTCTTTCGAACGCGGGGAGGACATGCAGACTCCACACAGAAGGCACTTCCAACCCAAGCCGAGAATCGAACGGGAGAACCTCGTGCTTAGGGGCAACAACGCTACCGCTGCACCACCGCGGCGGAAGTAACACTTTCTATGAGTATATATATATATATATATATATATATATATATATATATATATATATATTAGAAAGTGTTGGCACAGAAAGGGGTTTGATAGTAACTATCTCTGTGCAACTGGTAAAAGAGGCCCATATCAAATGCAATTGGGGCAGTCTACATCCTTCATATTTGGATATATGGTGTCTTCACTAAATTCACAGATTTTTTTATTAATATCAGATTGATTTAATTTCTGTTTTTTCCCCTGAATTAGCACAGAATGTGGCTGTTGAAGCATCTGTGGTATGTATGAGGAGATGGCGAAATAGGCAAAATAGAGATGCCTTTAGTCCTCTTCAAAGTTGGACACTTTCAATAAGAAGCATATGCTGTTTCTAGATCACTTAACATACAAATAAAAATAAAAATACAGTGGGATCCCCAATTAGTAATATGAAAATAAACATTTGCTACCACATATGCATTCACTGATGCTAGTTTTTTGTTATATTTATCCTCTTTGCTGGTTATGATGTGTGGATATACTGGGGCTAAGCATGTTATTGCTATTATTCGGTATTGTAACCTCGTAAAGGAGGCGAGGCTACAGTCTGTAGAGGAGACTGTTCACTCTGCAGGGTCAGAACTGAAATGTACATGAACAACAGGGGAAGAAAACAGAAACTAATTTCTTTAAGGCTGCCTAGTGTGCTTTGTGAAGTACAACAGAAAGATGTATATTGAGGTGGCAAACCTCCATGACAGCTACCTTATGTTTTACTAATGGCAGAACACTGACCTCTCACTCTCAGATATTGATTTTCCTGCTTAATCTTTGTAAGTTACAACCTGTTGTATTCTTATTTTTTTATGTAGGTGGTAGCACGAAACGTTTGGTTTTGGTGTTATGTAATGCACAGTAACACATCTGCGTTTCTTCTTTATTGTTTAAAAATCTACAGCAAGAGTCATCACTATCCTCTGTTCTGCATATAGGAGGCAGTGCAGAAGGTGTTTCAGCTGTGTAAATGACACACGTGATTCATAAACAGACTTAGGCATCTGTGAATCTATGCTTAATGCATCACCTCATGAAACGTGTAAAATATTCTACTACAATTTGGCATGCCAAACACATTAGTTGTCCCTAAAACACCTCACAAAGTATTAGGTTAGTCACAGTATGGAAAGTGCAAAAACAAAAAGCACTGTGCTTATCATACAGAATATGAGATTGTGGAGGAAACACAGGGACAGATTTTTTTAATGATGCAATGGCATCTACCCACATATGGTCTAACACTCTTATAAGTTACTGGTAGCCCCAGAAAAGCATAGTGATAATGCTAAAGTAGTTGACAGACAAGTCCAGGATGCTAACGCAGGGTACTAAATAGTGATTCAGGAAAGAGTAAATCAGACTTTATACAAATGCTTCCTTATTGGCATGTTAATGCTGTACTATACATAGGTAGAAGTGATTTGATACAGATGAACAGAAATTACAAGTCTTTCAAGGTATTTTTGAAAGTGGATTAAGCCATTTTTGTTTAATTGTTGTTAATCACTAATGTAGTAAGGCAGTGGTGCAGCAGTAGCATTGTTGCCTCACAGCAAGAGGTTCTCCGGTTTGATTCTCTGCTGGGGTGTCTTCTGTGTGGAGTCTACATGTCCTCACTTTGTTCATGTGGGTTTCCTCCTGGTGCTCTGGTTTCCTCCCACATCACACAGACATATGTCTGGACCATTTCTCCCCGGGCCTCCTCTGAAAATTGGCTTTGTTCCAAGTTGGACTTTCCCAGTAAACAAATGTTAAATAAATAGTAGGTTTAGGAAGTTGTTTTTCTTTTGGCTTTTCCCGGTTAGGGGTCGCCAAAGCAGAACTCCGGTCCCCTATTGATTGGCAGTCGATTTTTTATGGTGCCGAGGTGCCAACCTGATACCCAACCTTCAACGAAGGCATGCCCATTCACACATGTCTTTCGAACGCCACTCGACTGGGGGGAGGACATGCAGACTCCACTAACTCACACAAAGCACACATGACTTTGATAAATCTTGTTGTCCTGGCCCCCCTTTTAAATGACTCATATCAACACCAAAAGACAGTTGATGACCTTTATTAACACAACCAAATTATTAACTTTAATCACACAGAATAACAAATAACTGACGTCTTTACATTCTTCCCAGCAGCATCAGGGCAGCGTACCCACTCACACTGTTTGAGTCATCCATTAGGGCAGCGTACCCACTCACCCTGTCCAAATCATCCTTCAGGGCAGCGTACCTACTCACCCTGACCAAAACCTTAAATGGGCATCACACCTGCTCACCCTTTCAAAATAAGCAGCATCCAATAAACTCACTTATCAAGCAGTGTCCAGCAACTCACTTGATCCCCAGACTCAATGCAGTCAACACAGTCAACTAGAGAGGGAACAGAAGAGGACAATCCTGTCCCTCCTCTCTGCCTAATAACCCCCACTTAAATGTCATTAAGTAAAATAATGCAAAAAGGAAAAACGGGTGGGAGGGAAGGTCACCAACTTGTCCCTGAATGTGACACCACTGCTACTGCTTCAATAATATAAAAACTAAGCCCCTCCCCAAACCCACCTCACTTGCCCTAACTTCCCAAGCCAATTAACCCCTTAACATCTGAAACCCAGCTAACCTGACTTAATACTATACACAAAGGAGGGTCCTGGATAAATTGATTTGTCCCAAGCCTCATTTGTCCCGGCCCCCTTTTTAAATGACTCGCACTAACACCAACAGATAGTTGATGACCTTTATTAATGCAATTAATACAACTAATTATTAACTCTCTTCACATAAAACAACAATTAACTGAAGTCTTCACATTCTTCCTAGCAACATCAGGGCAGCGTACTTACTCACTCTATCCAAATCATCCATCAGGGGAGCATACCTACTCACCCTGACCAAAACCTTAAACAGGCAACATACCTGCTCACCCCTACTAAATAAGTAACGTCCAAATAAGCTCACTTATTGCTATAAAGCAGCGTCCATAAACTCACTTGATCCCTAAACTCAAAGCCATCAACACCATCACCTAGAGGGGGAACAGAAGAGGGCAATCTTGTCCCTCTTCTCTGCCCACCAGCCTGTTCCCCCTCTTATTCCATAACCTTTTCCATACCCTCTAAAAACAATTTGAAATGTACATTAAATAAATCTAAATCAACATCACTCAAATAGGTTCATAGGTAGGTACTAAGCTATCAGCCCAAGGGCGTAAGGAAGTCTAGCTAACAAGGTTTCCTGGCTTACACCACCCAAGAAAGTTAATTTCCTGTGCCCCTGTTGAGCAGAGCCACAGAAGTGATCCCTGGGGTGTATTTCCTATTTCCCAACCAGTCATCAATATTTTTCTTGGAGTGCTAATGAGGAACTTTGCTTGACATGGATGGGTAGCTTGTTCCAGAGTATAGGAAGTCTCTGGGACCAGAATCTGTCCCTGCAGCATGTCATGTTTATTGTGGTGACAAGGTTTAGGTCCTTAGAGCATGTAGCTCAGAGGGATTGGGATTTCTTTAGGTGTAGCATGTCCAACAGCTGTGGGTTTAACATAGCTTTATATGTTGGGCAGAGATCTCCTCGGAGTAGGCGCTATGCTACAGAGTAAAGCTGGAGTTTTTTGAGATGGTCAGTGTAGGGCATCTGTTTGAGGTCTTTCCAGCTGCTGCAGATGTCTTGTGAGGTGCATTCCAAAATGGGCATTGTACTCTATAATGGATCTAATGAGTGCTGAGTAGAGGGGAACAATTACCTCTTTTTTCCTGGATGAGAACCCTTTGTGATGAGGTGTGTCACATAGAAGGATTTCCTGACTACTGTGGTGATGTGATTATCAAAAGAGAGACTACTGTACACCTGAGTCCCAAGGTCTCTTATCACACAATTGACGTTAAGTAGACTGCCGTTTATGTGGTAGTTCATGGGTACAGAGTTTTTACCAAAGGAGATGACAATGCACTTTTTGGCATTGAGCTTGAGGCTATGCCTCTGACACCAGGCATCTGTCTCAGTGAGACCGTTCTGTAGGATGTCCACATCATTTGGGGACTTGACTATGGCTCCTAGTTTTCAGTCATCTGTGAATTTGTTAGCCAGAGGGCTTCTGTGCTAGCCTGTACTTCAGAGAAGTAGATACCAAACAGGAGAGGTCCCAGGAATCCTGTGATACTCCACTTGTCACTGTTTTGAAGTCACATTTGGAGTCTGCAACTTTTACAGTGTGGGTTCTGTCAGTGAGCCAGCTGGCAACCCATCTTGTGATGTAGGGATTTATACCTAGTTTAGTGAGTTTATCTATAATTCCAGAATGGGGGATGGTGTTGAAAGCCTTGGCGAGGTCAAGATAGGCTGTGTGAACCACCTTACCCTCATCTACAGCTTTGGTGACTGCCTCAAAGAAGTCAGTCAGGTTCAGAAGGCACAATTTGCCTTTCACAAACCCGAACTGGGTGGAGTCCAGAGTTTGTAGGTTACCAATGTCCTTATTTATGAGCTCCATGATGATACGTTCCATGGCCTTGCAGACCAGGCTCATCAGGCTAATAGGGTGATAGTTCCCAGGATCGGTGGTGGCTCCCCCTTTGTGGAGTGGAATAACTGTTGCTGTGCACCATTCAGTGGGCACAAAGCCTGATGTGAGACTATGACTGAACATGGTACTTAGGTGGGGAGCCAGTTCGTTCTGAAGTTCATGTAAAAGGATGTTGTCCGGTCCCATGGATGCTGTGTTTTTGGTTTGAGTGTGTAGCTTTTACCTGCATAGATGTGATTACAGGGACTCTGCATTTTTCCTGTATAGATATGAGCCCTTTAGGGGGTGAGATGGGGGTAAAGTTAGCACTGAACCTATCTGCCAGGATGTTGGCAATATCATTTGGTTCTGTAATTTTTGTGCCATTGTGCTGTAACACAGAGCAAATCTGGGTGTTGCCATTGAGATTCTTGACATAGCTATGGAATGCTTGGTGGATACCCTTAGAATCAGAGGCGATTTTGTTTTGGTAGCTAGCCTTGGAGGATCTTATAAGGGATCTCAGCTTCTTACTGAGGCTGACCAGGGAGCTCCTCCACTCATGGGATTTTGCTCTCTTTTGCAACAGTTTCTTCCTTCTGTTGTAGTTTGTTTATGGTGGGGATGACCAGATTGGCTTCCTTTTTTTGGAGGATAGCATCTTAGCTCTGTTTGGGATAGCATGATCAATGCACTTGTGTCAGTGCTTATTGTGTAGGATTCAGCAGTCGTAACTGTATTGTCCATCTGCATGGGTGCCATAAAGTTTGCCACTTCTGTCTTAAGAAGCATGAAGTTGGCTTTGGAGAAATTTTTTACCATGGTTTCCTTAATGGTGGGTGGGATCGGGATGCGGATATCTAGGCTGATTAGCTTATGGTCGGATAGGACCAATGAGGAGTTGACTTCAGAACACCGGTCACTCATGTTGGTAATGACTAGGTCTAGGATATTGTTGCCTCTGGTGGGGGTGTAGATAAGTTGATCCAGGGCAATGTAATTTATGAATTCCAGAAAGCGTTGAGTGAAGGAGTTGGTACATGAGTAGTTTTCCCAGTTAACGGTAGGGTAGTTGAAATCACCCATTATTAGGGTGTTTTGAACCCTAATATTTTCCAGTATATCAAGAAAAGAGGAGTGGGAATCCTGGGGTATGGTGGGGATCTCTAGCAAGCTACAATTTGGATTGCAGTTTTGCCCAGAGTTAGTTGCACTTGGATAACCTCAGATGCATTATACTGTGCAACTAGCCTGGAGGTGTGGATATCCTTAATGAATATGGACAGACCTCCGCCTTTGGTGTTCTGGTCCAGATTAGATGGCCAAAAAGTGTGGTATGAGTTATAGCCTGGTAATGCAAGGGTGCTCTCTAAAGCCTTGAACCAGGTCTCAGTCACTGCACATATATCGATGTTCTCCATTTTAAGGAGTGCCTCGAGTGAGTGCATTTTGGAGATTTAGACTTCTAGCATTGAGTAGCATTACCCTCAGTTTTTGCTTGCCTGTTCCTGTTACGGTGGTGAATTTGTCATTTGAACCTTGCCTAAAAATGGCACTATAGGGGTCGCAAGACCCTTAGCCAGTATCAAGAATAACAGGGGGCGACAGGTGCAAGCCATCTCTGGCAAAGCATCACGGTCTGTCGACCATGTCGCCCCAGGCAGACAGATACTGGATCCTCTTAGAATGACACCAGAAGCTTAGTCAATTGTTGAAGTCAATCATCTTGTCTACTGCGGTATCATTCTGGGTGATGGCAGGATGGTACTCAGGGCTAGGGTCATACCTGCCTGGGCTACAAGATCGGAGAGCTCTTCCATGTCTCTTTTCATGTAGTCCAAGGAAGTACATCTCAGGTCGTTCACACCAACATGGACAATGACAGAGTCATATTTGTACCTGTTGTGGAGTGACCTGAGTGTGTGGGTTATGTGGCGGATTCTGGCACCCGACGGGCAGCTGACAGTAACCTTCTCCTTGTTTAGCCTGGTGAGTGGGACATTAGTGTGCCTGACTATAGAATCACCTGTGACTAATGTGTTGGGTATGTTGTTTTGCCTGGGCTGTGGTTTATTGGCACACTGAGTCTGTGGGGTGTGTGTCATTTGGGTTGTGTTGGGGGATGGATGTTGCTTGCGTTTCTGCTTTGGAGGTCTCTGTTGCTTGAGCAGATTATAATTGAGAGCCTCTGTGAATGTTTTTGTGTTTCTATGTGTGGATTTTGCTGGTGTAGGTTTAGTGGGACAATGTGATTAGTGTGGTATGCTGCAAGTGTTTACCTTCTCCTCTTGACTGTCAAATTCAGTCTTGGTTGGAGAGAGCTTTACTTCCAGTTTGGCTAGACAAGTGCATCTCTCACAGGTTATGGTGTTGGGTGGTAGGAGGAGAGGGTTGTCTGTGTACATGAGGCAGTTGCTACATTGCCCCAAGATGCCCAGATTCATCAGATAGACAGGAGAGAACACTGGGAGCTGACCCTTGGACATGCCTGAATAAAAAAATACTTTCCTCTAGACAAGTAAGGAAAGTGAGTATAAGAGCTGTTTTTCTCTAAGCAAGTGAGGAAAGTAAGTACAAAAACTGTTTTCCTCTAGGTAAAGAGAAAGGCTGAGTGCTGTAGTAATTTGTAGCTTATTTAGTGCTAACAACAAGTTCTGAACAAGTACTGAGCACGAATAAGCAAATTCAAGTGCTAAAATTAAGAATCTGTAGCTGGATCTTGTGGTAGATAGGCTACCTAGTGCTTACCACTCCCACTGATAAGCTAGAAGGCTTCCCTCCAACACAGAAAGGCTTGGGGGGCTCAGAAGCTTACAAGCAGTCCTGGATACAGCAAATCTGTGTCTGAACTAGACTAGTTACAGGAAAGTTGGCAAACAAGCGCAAATGCGGGCTTTTAAACCAGAAGGTTGAAAGAGATGGAAAAACTGCCAAATGGCCAATAAACTACAATTTCTGCACCCCGTCTGATCGAAACCAAACACAATCTCTATCTTTGAAGTCCCTATGCTCTATAACTTGCATGCTTAATCCTCTCAATTGGATAACCAATCTCTGTTTAATAAACCTCCGAACCTGCTCCACAGCCCAGTAACTAACTGCATTCCTCCAAGTCAAACATAGCACTATCTCCGACCATGCTATACACATACCAGGGCATAACATCTGTAACTTTAAACAAGTCTTCTGCTATAGTATCCACCAGCTGCTTCTTTGTAAGAATTCCCAGATCATTACCACCTAAGTGCACTACTAATATTCACGGACAACCTACTTGCAACTTTACCACTTCAAACTCATGCATCAGTTGATCCCATCTAAGCTCTCTAACCCCATGCCAATTAACTGTCCAACCTAAATGCGACAATCCCAGATTCCTTCTGTCCACCCTAATCACTGCCCATTTCTCTGCCCAATGACTATAATAAGAATGACCCAGGATGACAATCTGCAAGACAATCTAAAAAAAAAAAAAAAAAAAACAACCATATTAATAAATCATAAAACTCTTGTCTAATATAAGATAAAAAAGCATTAGAAGACCACCTCCAAACTTTTCTAATAACCTCAGTGGAATTACCTTCCTTAGCCAGTCTGAAGTCCTACCAATGCAAAAAGAATGAGATGCAAACCTCTCCACTGGAAAACCCATGCAATGAAAAACCCTCCTGATGATTTGCATGAGCCGGCCACTTGTCACCCTCCTGCCATCCAACAACCGGAAAACCAATTCACATGGGTCCCCTACCTGAATCCGGCATACTGGGCAAAGCCTAGCATTCTTATCTTTTTTTGTGCACTATTGACGCATCTTTCCCTAACTGATCTGTCTTAGTCCTTCACAACCTAATAACCACCATCACAGGGCCTAACAACTCATAAACATGGCATGCACCAAAATATAATCATACACACAGTGACCTACATAATGTAATCCAAGGACTTCCCTTCCAGTAAGGCAAAACCTCTAAGTAAAACTTTCAAAAACTCCCTTGTCAACGGCCATTGCATATCACTACACTCTCCAGCTATTCTTTTCCCATCCTCACAGTATACACCCAACCGTCCAAGACTGTAAAATCGTGTAACCCAGATACACTTGTGAATATGCTAATTGCAGAAAAATCCACCCTAACCGTTTCTTGCCAAAACCCCAAGCCCGAGCTAAGTAAGTAGTAACTCCTCTGACCAAATCCCCACATCTTCCTGCAACTGTAAAACAAACTGATCAAATTTGTCTACCATAAGCCTTTGTGGTAGACATCGCCCAAGATTGTCACACCAACCTCCTAGTTACCTCGACCCAAGATGCCACACCTCCTCTGGCAATGGTACCGATACTTCTCCACCCTGGTGCCAGCTGTCAAAATCTGGTAAACTGAAAATCGGATAAGCTGTCAGCAATGGCACTGCTCACCCCAGGCACATACACACATGTAAATGAAAAATTAATTACCAAACTGCGCAAAACCAACTTATGCAAAATCAACAACAGCAACTCTGATCTGGCCATCTTTGTCTGCAACATTCTCACCACTGCCATGTTATCCGAATGAAAAATTACCTGCTTCCCCTGCAAGTGCTCCTTCCAAACTACAGAAGCTGCCCAAATTGGCATCAACTTCAGAAATGCCACATCCCTTTTACATTTCTCCTTACAGTCCAGTGGCCACTGAGCTACAAACTACTGTCCTCCCAAAATAAGTGCTCATTGCAATGCCCCTTTCAGCGTCTGTGAATTACTGGAACTCCTCTTGCCCGACCCAGTCTGCCTGCCGAAAGGAAATCCCATTGAACTGGTCCAAAAAACACAACCAAAGCAACAAATCCTCCCAAACCAACTTGCTAGCCCTCACCCAGTGGTGCTTTTTCTTAACCCCTTTTAACAAAAATGCCACTGACCTACAGAAGGTACATCCTGGATGCACTGACCGACATGCAAAATTCAAAAGCCTGCGGATCCATACCTTATCCTTAGCCACAATTGACCTAATCATAGCCTTCGATCTGTCTATTTTATTACTAGGCAGACAAAACAATCCTCATTCTGCATCCACTAATAATCCCCAAAAATTCTAATGCTTTCGCTGGGCCTTCCAACTTATGCCGGCCCAATGGAACCTGTATGTCATCACACATTCCCAAGAATTCTTGCAACCCTTCCTGCGCTCCTGTCCCTCCTTCCCCAACTAGCAAGACATCATCCAAGTAATTTACTGCCTTCTGGGTACCAACCAATTCTTGCCACACCCAATAAAGCACCATACTGAATTTCTCAAAGGTTGCACATGCAACTGAGCAACCCATTGGCATGGCCCTGTTGAAATACAATTTATTACCTAACACCATGCCCAGTAACAGCCACTCCTCCTGCCTGATTGGCAGCAAACAAAAGGCTGACTAAATATCCACCTTCACTAACCATGGAGCCTTGAAACCCCTAATAACCCCGACAGCGTCATTCAAGGAGGCATAACTAATCCTGGTAGCCTCATCTGCAATGAAATCATTAACAAAGTTCCCTTCAGTATACGACAAATGGTGAATCAACCTGAACTCCCCTCCAGTTTCTTCGGTACCAGACCCAATGGGAAACATTAAAATTTACAAAAGGTGGGCTTTCAAATGGACCCAGTAACTGACCTGCCTGATGCTCCTTCTCAACCAAACCCCATAAAATGTCCTCCTTACCCCACATCAATCACAGATTCTTGCACTCCCTCCCATCCCTCACTACCCTGGTTTTAATAGAGAATCCCCATTCAAAACCGTCCAATATTTCCTCCTTAATTGCAGTATCAGGAAAGGATTGGAACATGCAGTACAACACCCTCACCTTAATGGGTGAGTGTGATCCCTCCCCATCCCCTAACCCCTCTGAAGAGACCCCCACCTCTTGAGCCACTAAAATTATCTCTACCCCTAAAGTTCTGAAACTCTTGATAGGACGGATGCCCCTGTCCACTGATATGTTTGCATTCATAAAATTACCCTCATGGCACCCACATTGAGCAGCTGGATGGCTCCCCCTGCACCTTGAACAAACATGCAATAACTTACAGCCTACCCATGAGCAACTTCTGGCATTAAAAATCCAAGACACACCACTCCCTTCTCCTGCTTTACCAGCTTTAATACTCCCACCATAATTGTCCATCATGGAAGCCAACCAGATATCTGGATGCTGCACCTCCTAGTGGAGAGAATGATCCACTGCTTTCCTCTTCTTAAACCTCTGGTCATACCATAACCAAGCATTCCCAGCCGCAAATACTAAGCCTCCCAAATCATGCGAAAATAACCCAAAAGAGGCAATGCCAAAGTCGCATCCTTTTCCAGCAGCACCACCATATAATAAATGAAACCCACTAGCCAGTTATCCCATGTCCAAGGTCGAATCCTCCTTTCCCTTCTCCTCTCCAATGTGGCCAGGACCACCAGTAAATCTTTACAAGTCACTGACTCAGACTCCACCAACTGGTGTACTACTTCTCCATCGATCATCTCAATAACATCCACTTCCCCCTCCAAATCTTCTCCTTAACTGTGGTAGGAATGTGAAGAGTCAAAAAGACTGCCCCCATTCCTTGACCCAAAGTCTGCATAGTTAACCAGTCACCCAGGCGAAAACCGAAAACAGAACCTAGCTCAGAACCCAATCCTGGGCTATCTGCTGACTCTGCATTGTTCTCCCTAATTGCCCCCCCCACTGGTGCCACAACTCCCAGTAACCTCCACAGTAGCCCCCCCATGATCCAGTCACAGCCAAATTCTGTCCTGATGGTCTCTCTGTCCTCCCCAACTACCCCCACATGCATTGCATCAGCTTCCCTCCTAAATCAGTCGATGTAAAATTATTGCCTGCTCCACTGTCTTGATTCCCGCCAGGTGCTGATGGGGTAACTGGAACCACCTCATTTGATGCTCGCTGTCTCTTGCCTTGAGCTGCCACCTAGCCCTCGGAGTGGACCACTGCCTCATTTGGCCAGATTCCCTCCCCCTGTTCTGTCGACACTACATCTACATTCAACATATCCTGTCTCTTTCTTTCTCTTCTCCCCACCTATTTTTTTTTTTTTAATATAAAATCTAGCCTTGCCTATACCTAAACCTAGCCCTGTCTACTGTGCGAATACTTTCATCACTAAAAAACCTATCCTGATCTACCTGCCCGTCCCCTTCCCCCTCCTAATGGTCTCTAACTCAGAGCACATGCATGGGCCACTGGGAGGTCGTTAACTCTCAAAAGACCGCAAAACAAACTCATCCACTCCCACCAATGCCATGAGGCTTATCTAAGAAATGCTCCAACAATGAAAATCCCTATCCTACCAACGAATGGAGCAGGAAACGCACGAGCAACTACATAGCTCTTCACCCTGCCAAACCTCCTCTCAGCCCGTGAACTCTGGAAAAGGTCAACGAAACACAATGGGAGCAAGGTAATCCCCACCCACAGGGAGAAATTCTCTCTCTCTTTTTTTATTTTTGCTTAGAGCAGAGCAGTACAGGGATGATTCCCCCCCCCCCTGTCCATATAAACTAGCGGGCCTACACAATGCTCTCCCAACCCAAAGACCCATGACCTAAGTGTTAAAGCTAACCTACTCCCTCACTCCCCTCCTGCAGTGTCATACCTCCTCACACCTCTCTCACAGCACCCCTGACCAAAGCAAATTACTTACCTACATTAATCAAGACCACCAATTGCAGGTAAACACATACACACACACACACACACACACACACACACACACACACACACACACACACACACACACACACACACACACACACACACACACCTTACAAAGCAGTCAACTGAAAGCACCCACCAAGCACACATACCCTCGAAGACCTACCTGTCACTGAAACAGGTCATCCTAGACGTAAGTCAGTGTCGCTCACCAACTCATGCCTAAATGTGACACCACTTCCCCTGCTTCAATAATATAAAAACTAAGCCCCTCCCCAAACCTATCTCACTTTCCCTAACTCCCCAAGCCAATTAACCTCTTAACACCCAAAACCCAGCTAACCTGACGTAATACTATACACAACCCCTCCTCTCCATTCCCTATATTCACCCCCCCCAAAAGGAAAGTCCTGGGCAAATTGGTTTGTCCCAAACCTCATTTTTTGAATGAACTGTTACAAAATGATACCACATACATTTTATGCAATCTGAAATTTATAACACAGCCAAGGCTGTGATACTAGTACCCATGAATCATGTATGGGCAGTGTCTGAGGTATTATCCTTTTCTCTATAAATGGCTATATCTTTGTCTCCCTAAGGCTTAGTATACCATATCTGAAATCACTAATCTGCCACATTCATCAGTCCTGTTAGCCTGTACAGTTCGTAGTTCACCTGCAAATGCTTTCTAGTGACAATACAATGGGTCTGCACCTTAATTGCTTTGGTAGAAAAGACAGCCCTTACAATGGGGATAAAAACACTATGCAGATTGGGACACAGGGATGCAAGATTCAGGTGTCTGGTATAATAGTTGTATTTTGACAATATGCAAATTGTATGTGTACACACCTCAGGGCCTGCGTATGCCTGAAAGGTTGCTGCTGTTTTGACAATATGCAAACTTGTATGTGTACACACCTCAGGGCCTGCGTATGCCTGAAAGGTTGCTGCTGCTGGTTATCACAGCTGCTCTCTGCAATTGCATTGCGAAGACACAATGATAGCTTCAATCTGGTTAATGGTCAGTGGTTACTGTCCACTGTTGGGTGATGGTTATAGTGCTCCATATGTTTGCTGTTGAATTATATTCCTATTTTTACATACACTCTGTAGGGCTCTTGTATATCAGCACCCTCTGCTACGTTATTATACATTACCTTAGCTCTCCTTATATTTGAGTACAATAACTTCTAGATATTGTCTATTTTTTCTCTTGGTTCTCTCTGTTTATGGGTTACAAATTATAACAGCATGCAAAGACTCTGTGTTAGAAGAATGACAGTGATGCCATGAGTAACAGACAAACTCAGTAGCCTGGTATTATATAAAAGAGAGGCATTCAGGCAGAAAAATATAAAGGTAGCATTTACCGACAGAAGATTACATTATAAGCCTTACAGCATTAATGCGCACCACATATTTTATAGCGGTCATAGTGTGGATGTGAACTTAAAATATTGTGATTTGTTTCTGTCTATGGTATACTATCTGTGTATGTGAATATTTTCTATGCTGTATTAATATATGACCATAATAATCTAAGACATTTTATATCAAAATAGTATGCAATATGTATTTTAATTAAAAATATCTACATTATTTTGCCATGTGTTTTAATCTCAAAATGAATGAGGTAACATTAACTTATTAATTACACAAGTTAGATGGCAGATCTTAACCAATCACTTATGATTAGTATGCTTCCAAAGTTAATGTCTGTAATTAAGGAAGGAAGTATAACTGTGTACACATTTTATTTCCTGAAACTATAGATCTTTGCTAAACTTTCTGATTTTTTCTTTTTATTTCTTTTGTTTGTGTGTGTTTTCTGGTTTGCTGTTTTTTAAAACTCCCATGTTGTTTTGCTTTGACATTCCTTACATTAACTGCCAAAACCAGTTTTATTCCTTGTCCCTACAATGGATTCTGCAGCTTTTATCATGGCCAAATTAAGCAAATCCTATTTTGTAGGAGAACATGCATCAAAGTACAATTACTATCTCTGTTGTCACAGTTTTTTTGTGAAGTTTATGAATGTTAATATATTTGCTCCATGTCTGTATAGTTGTAGTTTGTCAACTTGCCATGAGAGGTAAAAGAATGGTCCTGCCTTCATGTCAACTGCTCCCCTCAGCAACTCTTCCAATACCCACCATATTCCCTGCACTGAGTTCAGCTTATCCTTTCTCTCATCAGTGGGGATTTTGCCATGAGCCCCACCAATACATAACCTGCCCCCACTCTATTCTTATTACAGTCCTCCTGTGTTGTCATTCCACTTTCCATCCCACTTATGCTTGGCCCACTAGATTAGATTCATTTTACACCCAATAACTTGCTTCATGAAGTCAAGGCTATGGTGTGTGTCTACACTCACATGAGGGCATCTTCCAAAGTTGCAACCCTTCTGAACCTTACTTATGGTTGTATCTTACTATTGCTAACACTACCACTACTACTACTACTATCACTACTGCTATTGCTACTACTACTACTATTACCACTACTAATATCAGTACTACCACCACTACTACTGTTGCTGCTACTACTATCAGTACTCCTACTACCACTAGTACCACTACTACCACTACTGCTACCATTACCGCTGCTAGCACCAGAACTATTAATACTATTACTACTGCTTCTACTGCCACTACCATTGCTACTACTGCTACTATTGCCACTAGTATCACTACTACTACTGCTAGTACTGCTAGTATCACTACTACCACTTCTACTAGTGCTACTAGTACCACTAGTATAACTAGCACTACTGCTACTACCACTTGTATCACTACTACCGTTACTGCTACTACCACTTGTATCACTACTACCACTACTGCTACTACTACTAGTATCACTACTACCACTGCTACTAGTGCTACTACTACCACTAGTATAACTACTACTATCACTAGTATCATTAACACTACTGCTATTACCACTAGTATCACTACTAACACTACTACTACTACCAGCACTCCTACCACTTGTATCACTACTACTATGACTACTATTACTACTATTACTACCTCCACTAGTATCACTAATGCTACCACTACATTTTAACTGCCCCCTTTCTGGCATATCTGCCATCACATATCTGCACCTGTATCCCTTCCACCTTCCCTGACTTTTTCTTTTCCTGCATACTTCATATATCATTAGGTTCCCATTTTTATAACAGAAACTACATGTAATCTTAAAACAATGAGCCAAGATTCAAAATACATATCAATCATACCCTTATCACATACATAAAATTATCCTTGCATATCTACAGTATCATCATACAAATTTTCCTTGAATAGTTAGTCTCAAAGCATACAGCAATTCAGTAAGGAAACCGATCTCCTTAGTAATGATAACAGAAAGCACATCTTCTAATACATATGTATTTATTTATTATTTGTTAACCGGGAAAGTCTGACTTGGAACAAAGCCAATTTTCAGTGGAGGACCAGGGAGAAAGGCTCCAGATGCATGTCTTTGTAATGTGGGAGGAAACCAGAGCACCTGGAGAAAACCCACAAGAATGCAGGGAGGATATGCAGACTCCACACAGAAGGCACCCCAGCCGAGAATCGAACCAGAGAACCTCTTGCTGTTAGGTGAAAACTTTACCGCTGCACCTCTGTGCCGTCCAAGTTTTAAGTATTTAAATACCCATCTGTAGAATCCATGGCACCTCTTGTACCAAAGTTTTAAACTTTAACTTCAACTTCAGCTACCACTTCCATTTCACAAATTGCTTTCATTTTCTGTATATCAGTTATCTTCCACGCAATTCTTTGTTACTACTTTCTTGTAATTTTTTTAACTTTTAAATGCACACTGTGTAGTACCCAATTGAAGTCATCTCACATAGGTTGTGACACTTAATGCTTAATCATATTATTTCTTTATCAAAGTCCTGTAGGGCATGTGACTCTTAGAAAATGTTTAACCAAAGACAAAGTATTCTCTCCATCTCAAACAACATCAGGGAACATGACGGACAATCTGGCTGGAAGCAAAAATATTTAAAAACACTTTTCCAAACAAAAAACAACATTTTCTTAATCTAGTGATATATATTGGAACCAACAACAGATTTTTCTATGTCTTTTGGGATTTATACTTTCAGCTCATGTTCCTCGACTAGCCCAAGCTCATTTAAGGACTTTCCCATTATTGTTACAAGAATCTTATAAAGTGTGCTTACTATATCCTTGTCTGCGAATGCAATTATCCACCCCCTTAGAGCCTTTTTTTAGACAATGGCAAATTGACAAACCTACAAACATGGAAATAAAACCCAAAGAATCCTAAAGGTGTTACTACTCAATGCTAGCAACCTAAACACAAAACTCCAGACCCTACACAATCTCATCAATTTGGAGGACCTAGACATCTGTGCAGTTACCAAAACATGGTTTAAATCTACAGAAAGTACTCTGTTTCAGTGCCTTCTGCACATTTAGACCATCAGCTGCAGAGACAGGGACAAAAGATGGAGGAGATTCAAGCTATATTAACAGCAAGCATAACTCTGCATTACTTAAGCAGGACAATGCACTGGAATTTATCCAGGTACAAACCACCATAGACAAAGTCGCATACCATATCCTAGCAAGCTATAGGTCCCCCTCTACATCCCTAGAATCCAATAGCTCATACCCAGACCTACTGGTGGCACTCACTATTAAATCATGGAAAACTTTAACTACTCCTCTATAGACTGGGAAACATACACTGCCTCATACTCTCAGGCACAATTCCTGGACTTTATTAACACAAATTCCCTTCACTAGATAGTGTACACTCCCACCAGAGATTCAAACATACAGGACCTGGTACTCACCAATATAGGAGTGTTGCTCCCCCCCCCATGCCATGTTCTCACTGGTGAAGTTGGACGAAAAAGCTGTCTCCTTCAAAACAAAAATCAACTCTGCAAACCCTGTAACAGTTAGGAAGTATTTCAAAGCAAACATCATCCTATTAAGAGAGAGTTTGTCAAAATTCAGTGCCCTTCCCAACCAAGAGTTCACAATAAACTTGTGCTGAATTTTTCACAGAGACCCTGAACAGCCATGCAAATGGTTATATAGAGGTTGTTGTGCCTACTAGAAGTAGGCCCAAAAGAAACTCTAAAAACAAAAGATTCATAACCTTAATAAGGTATAAAACAAAAGGAAAGAAATTATGGCTAAAATCAGGAAGAGCAGCTCCCACAATGACAGAAGCTCTCTAATTAAACTGAACAGGAAATGAAGAGCATTAATCAAGACAGGCAAGTCTAGTTATGAGACCAGGATAACCTCACAGTCTAAAGACAGCCACAAGACCTTCTGCAGGGTTACCTATTACAACCATGAAACCGCAGTTGTGCGAATATGGAAACATCGACACATATTGAGTGAACCGCGAAAACACAGAACATCCTGAAGTGAGAAATTTGAAATGTTGAATCATCATAGTTGGCCCTTCTGTGGTATAGCTCCTTAAGGTAAGTGTGTAATAGTTATGGACCTTAGGGTTAGGATGCGGGTTAAGGTAAGTGCATACATAGTAATATATGTAAGCTTTAGTTTAGGGTTAGAAGTAGGGTTTTGTTAAGTGTATGTATGTATATGGATTATTTATTTTGTTTGGGTAGGTAGTACGTAGCGAGCGGTGGGGTTGGCCAACTATGCTGATTCGACATTTTGAATTTCATGGTTCAGGATGTTCAGTGTTTTCGCAGTTCACTCAATATATGTTGATGTTTCCATATTTGCATATGTGAGGTTTCGCGGTTATAATATAGATCCCTTCTGCAGCTATGTCCAAAACCTCAAAGGCAGCACACACTAGTGTGCCGACCTGGTGGTCAGTGATGTGACCTTTACTGAACGGAGAGACATAATGAATTTGCTGACTGACAAATTCAGCTCTGTTATCTCCGCTGCAGTTATTACAGTGTGAACTTGGTCAGTTAAATTATGCTGAAATAATGTAGGAAATGAAAAAAAAATTTTCTTTATTTAACTGTTTTCATTCAGGCCATCATTGGGTCAAAGGGTTGTTTAAAAAACATGTTGCTTTTTTTCCTTCTAATACACACACACACACACACACACATATATTTATATATATATATATATATATATATATATATATATATATATATATATATGGATTCACTTCAGAAGCTTGAAATACTGAAATCTCGAATTTCATTATCTCAAGCCCAAGAAGTGGAATCCACAAAACAACGAAAACTAAAAACTGTGAAATTCAAAACCTCGAATATCGGAAGTTTTGAATTTCGCAGTTTTACTACACACACACACACACACACACACACACACACACACACACACACACACCATCCACCACACAAACACACACAATCACTCTACTACATGAAAGCAGGGGGGCAAACCTCCCTGTACCCCCCCACTTAAATATTCTCACTCTGAGGTTGCACCACATACAAACACACACAAACCACCACACAAGCTACTTTCTCTTCACACACACACATCACAGCAACAAAATACACTGACACACACCACAGCCCCTACCTAATCCCCTTAACACACACACACACACACACACACACACACACACACACACACACACACACACACACACACACACACACACACACTTACCTGAATACATAACCATAGCGGAACTTTAGAAGCGCAAAATTCAAAACCTCTGGTATTCAAGGTTTTGAATTTTGTGCTTCTAAACTTTCGCTATTATGTGGATTCGGCTTCTTGGGCTCGAAATACTGAAATTCGAGATTTCAGTATTTCGAGCTTCTGAACGGAACCCATATATATATATATATATATATATATATATATATATATATAGATATATAGTTACACACATACACTTCCTTGTGGACTGGTTCATTGCTGATCCTGCCTAACAAATGATTGTTGCACACACAAATAGACAAATATATCCATTCCCCAGTGAGGATTTATCTGTTGTGTTTAGTTAACCAAATCCGCTGTTTTATAAATAACACCTGCCCTTTAGAGATTAGTTGAAGGATATCTTATTCCTTATATGTTTATTTCACTTAATGTAAATTAATGGTCATTTTTCCATTGACTCTAATCAGATACACATCATTTATTGTCTGAGAATTTACTTGTTTAGATTTCATCCTTTCTAAAAGACCTGATTAATTTGTATGCCAAAGGATGGATGGCCACAGTGTGGCAGCATGGTATGGTTATACGACTGTTTGTCAGCCATGATATGGTGGTAGGCACCCGTTGGATAATATTCCAAGGTGCCATGGTGCCAGATACTTTTGTAACATTGGAGATCTACATATTGTTAGCCCCAAACTATAGTGCTAATGCTACTATATAACATGAATTCTGGGAAGAATGAGGAAGGCAGGAGAGCAGTCTGCAACCAGACTGTTTACAAGGCTCAGACGTGTAAAAACCACTATCCCAAACAGCAACCGTGCACTAAAGTTACAAAAGAACTTGTGATACGGCTACAGTTCCTCTGCATGAATACAGATCCATGGCCTCTCCGAGGTATAGCTGGGTTGTCCAAAGTCTTGGGAATTGTTAAATGTCAAAGCACAGGTCAGCACCTTGAAGTAATTGTACATTTGACACATATGTTTTCCATTTTGCTGATGGTGCATTTGGTGTAGGCCTTCACATGGATGGGCTGTAGAGATAATGGCCATAATTTATAAATGTTTTTGGGATCATATCATTTATTAATTGCCTGACAGCACAGGGTATTAAGGTTCTGATTTAATAAGCTGCTTCTTGTCAAATGGGGCTTAATTCTATCAACTGCCATTTGCCTACAGTGTAACTGAGCAAGTCACGTACCCAGAATGTGCTCCCAGATCATCCATGAATAGGGTCACTTGTCTCAATAAATAAAATAAATTATCCATGAATGAAGATAAACATTTCCACACTGCCTTCATTGTACTGCACTGCCTTAGGTCTTGATTTGCTTGTGATGTTAGCCAGACGTCACACTCCTTGGTACTTTGCTTTTTCAGCTTATATCCTTTCAAATGTGGGAGAGTGGAATAAAGGTTACTGTGGCTTACTAGTTTCCAGAAATGTCCATGTTTCTCTACTTTGATGGACTCTCTGGACCAGTTTGTGACCACTGCTTTTTGCTGTACTCAGATGTGACTTCCACAGTGCCTTCTGCTGTGATGATAGGTGTTATAGACATTATTATAATGCACTTGGTGGTGGTACCTCAACACCACTCTGTGAATTGTAGATGGGGTAATACTTCTGTCACTATACTGTCTGAAATATGTTCAGCATATCATGTGTATCCATGGTGTGGCAACACACAGTCCTTCAGTGGCTCCTTTACATTCATCTTTCTGAATTGTGAACAGGCAGTTTTGACCATTTGAACACGTGGCATGGTCAGCTGTGTGAATCTTGCTGCATGTCTGTGACACATGACAGCAAAGTAGTTGACTGTTAGGAAATATGTAACATAACAAGTGCATACAACTATCCACAAGCAATGCAACAATCTCCTGCTAAGGTATATCTTCTTTTAGACATAATTTTGTCCTTTCTTCCACCATTACATTATACATAATATTATTTTAATTATTTGGTGCAGCAGTAGCGTTGTCGCCTCACAGCAAGAGGTTCTCCCATTCGATTCTCGGCTGGAGCACCTTCTGTGTGGAGTCTGCATGTTCTCCCCGCGGTCGAGTGGCATTCAAAAGACATGCGCGAATGGGCATGCCTTTGTTGAAGGTTGGGCGTCGGGCTGGCACCTCAGCACCATAAAAATCAACTGCCAATCATTAGCGGACCGGAGTTCTGCTGTGGCGACCCCTAACCAGGAAAAGCCAAAAGAAAAACATTATTTTAATTATTTCAGTTCTTATTAAATATGTGTGTTGCACTTATAGTGACCTGTGTTGTAATAATACTTTGTACTTCTCTGCTTTGTTCCATCTGTTTGCATTTTTTAGTCAGTTCTGGGATGTTAGTCTTTCCTTTTAATTAGCAGTTGTGGGAAGATTGTGTTTCTTCATTATTCTGCACTTCTGCTACTTTTAAAAGCAATCCGTTCATATTTTAAAACCTGTTAGATCATAGTTTTGTAGCTTAAATCTAAGTTGTAGCAGAACTGTGTACTACTGCCAGATTTTGAAAGTTAAGTAATTTATTATTGCATTTTTCTATAAACAGTGTTACTGGTAAATTCTGAATAGTTTCGTGCCTTAAACTGTAGTCGAAGGTCAATAGTGAGAGAATTGTCTCTGCCCCAGTTTCTGCTTCAGTGCTTTTATATTCTGCCTATCTTTTACCACTTAAAGTTGCATTCTGTGTCTCCCCATCCCCCATCAACACATTAAGCTAAAGTTTCTGAAAGAGTTCCAATACTGCCATTCTCTAACTGGATGCCTCTCTAGCTAGCCTGCTTGTTCTAGTCAACCATTTTGCTGCTGCTGGTGCTTTATAAGGTTGTGTCTATGGACTCCACCCCTTATGATAATCTGATGTCCAAAGTTCCTCCCTCCCCCTTTTCATTGTTATTTCACTGTTGCATAAGCTATGTATGTACTCTTTCCACCCATTGTTTTCTATAGATCCATAGAATCAGCATTACACTTGAGTAAATCTCCTTTACTACATATTGTCTCCTACTAATTTTCCATGAGCTCAGCAAAGCTTGGAGTCCTAGCCTGCATTCCAGAAGTGTTTTACTTTTATCCATTGCCATCCATACCAGTTAAGTTTCTTTGATTGCTAAATTACACTTCTGCTATTTTCAGCTTTTGAGTGTACATTTCACAGATTTTTTGTAAAAAAAATGCTCTTACTCTCACAGTTACTGCTGTAAGACTATCTTGAAATTGCCTTCAGCAAGGGGTTTCCATATAGTTATTTAAATGGTTTGTGGTAGCATTGCAGTTGTTGACCTGTTCTACTGTGCTTTTACATTAGGAGGACTGAGTTTATTCAACATGCAGCAGAAGGTCTACATGAATTGGGAAATACATAAAAGGACTCCTAGTGCAGTAATTTTAGAAGACTCATTGGTTAGTTTTTTTTTTCTGTGCTGCTGTAAATTTTCGGCATTTGTGTGGGTTAGCAGTGCCTTTTACAGCAGCAAACACATTGAAAGCAAATTTTCTCTGTAAGAAGGTCCATAAAACTGTACCCTGAAAAGCAGCGATAAAGCACAAATACCTCGTGTGCTGCCAAGTTTAAAGCAGCCAGTTGGGTGTCAAGTAGCAAAACCTATGGATTTACTAGAATTCAATATTATGTAAACATTAAAGTTAGTAGAATTAGTACTGTGTAGCATAATCTACTCCAATAACTCACCCTTATTAGCCTTCTAACCCCAATACACTACTGCTTTGTAGCTCTAAAATCGAAGGACTGGACAGTATTGATATGCATTTTCCTAACTTCTCTGCAACCAGCTTGGTGGGATTCTACTTCTAGCACTCGAAAAGCCATGTCATCGAATTTCACTTTCGCCAGAAGAAAATTGTGAAAATGAAATACCTGCACAGAGAATTTTTCCCAACACGTGCCCAAACTTCAACAAAACATACACCAGAGTAAATAAAACTCACCTAGGTTGGAGGGGCTATAACCCCCACCCTCCTAACTATATATACCAACTCTGGGATCACACTACAGTGTAAAAAAGGGCATGTTGGGCAAATGTTTACTTGCCCTGGGAAAAATTTGCCATTTGGATATTATGTTTTCACAGTTTTCATCTCACAAAAATGAAAGTCGATGATATGGCCATTTGAGTATTAGAGGCAAATCCTTTGGTGGATATGGGCATGTTGAGACAAGGTGGCCATTGTCCCATGTTTACTGACAACCACTTAATCCTTAAAGAAGCAGACCGAGTATGAGAAAGGTGTACTTACACAATGACACCAAAGGTTAAGCACTTGAATAAAAGTACAGATCAGGTTGTCAAAACTATGCACACAGCACCCACATCACATAGCACACAATACACACTTAGACCAAAGTATGCGGAGGCACTTAAAAACAATCTTTCTAACCAACAGTGATCGCCTTGACCATCCGTTGTCAAAACTATGTCTCAGCAAGCCCAGAAGCACTCGGAAAAAACAACACCTAACACCATACCTACTGTCATTCTCAGTGGAGCTCCAAACACTAAGCCCCTAAGGCAAGCAGACTCCCCAGGGCTGTTGTCATAGGGGACTGCATTGTAAGATAGACTGATGCCCTTCTAATCAAGTAAACAAAGAGAAGATAACTGTTAGTTGGTTATCAGGAGCCCGAATCCACCAACTCTTGCACACACGCAAGCCATTACACCACAGGTACTAGTATGATTCCATCATAGTCCACGTAGGTATAAATAACCTGAGATATACCTCCCTGAGCTATATGAAGAGGGACATTATGGAACATTTAGACTGTGTCTCAGTCTGGTACGAGTCTAGCACTGAGCCACATATTAATCTAAAATGTCAACACATGGCACAGAGAACAGAAGGTAGAACTGTAGTCTTTAATATAAATCACATAAAAAATGACGATAACCACTTTCATCCGTTAAATTACCAACTTCTTCAGATAAAATTAGTTTTCCATTTAATCATCTAAATACTGAACAATAAGATGTGATTGGTTAACACAATTATAAAATTCTTCATGATTCACAAAAACACAAACCTATCAACCAGTGGAGAATACCAGATATCAGTTCAAGTCCATTAGGCTTTCTTCCTAAAACGATTTGGACCCATAGCTTATTAGTATTCAAAACACTCCCCTTCTTTATTAATTGGTGAACACAGAAACTCTTCCCCCAATAAGCTACTTCAAAACATGCCCCACTCATTGGTGTAAAACCAAGGCACCTCATAGGCCGTATTGGTCCATTATTCTCTGAACAACCTATAACAGTAATTATTCCTTTCACCTTATCTTTTTCTAAAATAACTATCTACGTTATAAGACTAGTTAAAATGACTGACTTCTTATTTTAAGTTAAAAATATTCACTTAAAATATTAAAATAATAAATTACGATAGAATTATAGAGAACTTGAAGGGCTTACAGCTTATTTCATTGTTCAAAGATCTTGTTAAAACTCATAACACTTCCCTTTTCTGCTATCTAGTTAATGCAGAACAAGTTCATCCAATAAAATACTTTGAAACTTCTACAACTGATTGGTGGAAAACACTTTTTCTTTAAGATCATCGGTCCCTTTGCTCTTTGACCAGCTGATACAGTGAACCTCGTAGCAGGCAAATTCAATTCCAAATTTAGCCTCCTGTCACCCCCAACCATCCCCTGGCAAATACTGTTAAACATAACCCCTCCAGCTATAACAAGGGAACATGTACTGACTGCACTTTTTAAGCCAATAACCCTACCTCAGTGGGCCCCATTGACATCTAAGGATGCCTCCTGGATAATCTGAAATATGACTTATCAGGACACTAGACATCATTATTTAACAATAGTCTTAAAAGAGGCTTTGTACCATGTGAATGGAGGAATGTGACAGTCATCCCCCTTCATAACGGAGGACCTTCTGTCGATCCTGGAAACTACAGACCCATTATAGGTTCATAGGTGTTTATTAGGCTTACAACCACAAGGGCCTTTTTAAGCCTAGCCATGCATCCCAAATCTCTGACAAGTTCTGGTGATAAGTGTAAGCAGGGGCTTGGGAGGTGAATCATTTACAAGCAAGAGCTTGGGAGTTGAACCATTTACAGGCTGCCTGTGTCCATTAAAGACATAGGTCCCAAGCCAGAGACAAATTTCCTGTTCCCCATCCAACTGTCCAAGTTACACTTGAATTGGGTTAGGGAGGAACTCTGTTTTACATGAATGGGGAAGCCTGTTCCAGAGATGGAGTAGTCGCTGGGATAAACACCTCTCTCTCTCCAGCAGGTCCTATTTATGTCACAGGGAAAGTTTAAGTCTTTAGAATGGGTAATTCTGGTGCTGTTTGATTTGTGGATATGCTGGAGGTCCACTGAGTGGGGTCTGACAATGCTTTGTATGCCAGGTATATATCTCTCTTCAACAGCTGGTAGGAATCAGAATACAGGGATAGAGCCTTGAGACAGTCTGCATAGGACATGGTACTTGCACCCTGTATTCTTTTTGTGAGGAACCTCTGTGGATGTTCCAGATGTTGGTTATGCCTGGTTAGGTACGTACTAAAGGGGACATTGTACTCTGATATGTTTGATGAATGATGAATACAGTGGAACAATGACTACTATGGACCTAGATGCCATACTTTTGTGTATAAGTTGTACAACATAGAATGATTTCCTCACTACCATAGACACATGATGGTCAAAGGCTAAATTACTGTCTGTGTGTCCCCAAGTCCTTGACTACTGTATCAACTCTTAGGGGCATATTGTCAATAAAATAGTTTTCCAGGAGTGGATGACTCCCCAAACAAAGTCTGACTAGTCTTATTTGAAAAGCCATGGAAACAATTATCATGAATTATCAACAAGGATGAAGGAGACCTCTAGACACTGAATCCATCCCAGTTTGGCTTTGTAAAAGGAAGGTCATGCTTACTGAATCTGGTGGATTTCTTTGAAAAGGTCACTAAGACAATGGATGAGGGAAAGATGGTGCATACTGCCTACCTAGAGCTGGCTAAAACATTTGATACAATATGCCACTTGGCCATTGTCAGCAAACTTATGGAACTGCAGTATAAACCCCTTTTATAACATGCTGAATAGCTGTCTGGCTCACTAGTAGGAGTCAGGAGTTCAGAATCAGTAAGGCTGCTTTCACAAAGATGCTGGTCATCAGTGGAGTCCTCCAGAGCTCTGTGCTGGGCCTACTCCTCTTTGCCATCTACATCTTAGATGTCAAAAACAATGTTAAAGGCCTTTGGCTAACCAAGTTCACAGCTGATTGCAAACTGCGAGCAGTCACTGAATATCCCCAAGAAGAGAACACCCTTCAGTAAGGTCTAGTACAGACAAATGCTTGGTGCCAAAGTCATGGTTTAAAAACTCAGTACTAAGAAATGCATTATAGTATTTTATGGGAAGTCTACCATCCCAGTAATAAAACACCATTAAAAGCTGATTTTTGAGGGCTTTGTGAACTCATGTAGTTAGTTGCCTAGCCTTCAACCAACATGCATCCAAGGTAGTAAGAAATTCCTTATTCAGATAGGGGGATATTCAAAGGATATTTAGATGCCTCTCCACAAAGGTGGTAAGAACACAGACACTACCAACTTCAGACCCATAGCTATATTCTCTCCTCTCTCTAAATTTCTGGAGAAAACCATCCACTCTCAGCTAATGCCCTACCTAACCCAGCACAAACTTCTCTCTTCCACCCAGCACGGCTTCCACTCTGGCCACAGCACCATGACAGCCCCCCTTTCCTTCCTTGAAACAGCCAACCTAGCACGTGATAGCGGTAAATATGTATCTTCTCTATTTCTTGACCTCTCAAAGGCATTCGACACAATCTCCCATTCCCTACCCCTCTCCCAGCTCTCACACTTGCACCTATCTCCCTCAGCCTTAGTCTGGTTCTCCAACTACCTTTTCATGCGCCAACAGGCTGTACAATGGAAAGAATCAACCTCCCCTTTCTTACCTACACCCCACAGGAGTTCAAGGATCAGTACTGGGCCCACTCCTCTTTAACTTATTCATCAACAACTTCCACCACTCCATCCCTGATGCCTCAGTCATCCAATAGGCTGATGACTCCTCCATCATCTGTTCAGTCTCCTGCCCCTCCAAACTTCTACTCAATACCCAAATAGCCTTCTCCAAAACAGAATCATGGATACAATCCCATCACCTAGCTCTAAATGCCAACAAAACAAAACTAATGATTTTAACTCCCACCAAAACCTCACAATTCAACAAGGACCAATTTTTCATCAAAGGCCACTATAACTCCCCTCTAGAAATCGTTCCTAGTACCAAGCTACTTGGCATTACCATTGATGAAAACCTAAAATTCGATTCCCACATCCTCCCGGCAACCAAAAAAACCCACCAGAAAATCGGTCTCCTCTACAGACATAACTGCTTACTCCCTCCTCCCGTCAAACTTTCGCATCTACCTTCCTTCTCTTCTCTATTTTGTACAGTGCTCCCCTATTCTCCAACCTACAACTTGGCCGACGTTCCAAACTCGAAGCTTGTTACAACAAAATCTGCAAATTTGCAACCAATTCTAAGAACTCCTCCCATCACTGCCACTCCCTTCACACCCTAAACTGGCTAGAACTCCACAACCACCTTAAATACCTACAACTTACAACATCCCACAGACTCATCTTTAAACCAACAGAATGCCCCTCTCTTGCCAGATCTCTATCACCCTACACACCTAGCCGCACACTGAGATCCAAAGGCCAAAACCTCCTACATGTATGCAAACCCCTACACCCACCTGGCCAACTATTACTATCCCACACCATAGCTAATCTGTGGAGCACTCTCCCCACACCACTATGTAACATACCAAACCATAACTTCAAATCCATGCTTCTTTCCCATTTTGCCTCCAAATGGGAATGTCCTTCACATGCTCCCACCTAAAACACCCACACCACTAACTCCACACCTAAATCATCTTTTATTTGCCATATTTAACAAAATGTCATAGGTCATTCTCTATACATATTTCCAAAAATTATTTCTTTTGCATGCCAGCCTCTCGCCTTTCTTACACATATTCTCAAGCTGACACCCTCTTAATTGCAAAGCAGTGTATATATTATTGTAAAAATGTTATTCCTGTACGTACTAATATTGACATATGATACTCACATTATCTATTACTAATGTGGTAACTTTCTGTAATTTTGCCTTTTTGCAAATTTGACAAATTTCTGTACTTTATAGTTTGTAATGTTGCAAATTTCTGTATTTTATATTTTGTAATGTTCCAAATCTCTGATTTTATACTATGTACCGGAGCTTTTCTCCTTGAGTCTCCACAAAAAATGGGCCAGAAGCCCAGCTGGACTAACCCGGTTAACAAACAATAATAAATGAAATGAATAAATTATATGTTGCTCAACTTATAAGAAAGGGCATGGCATCTAGGTCCAGAGAGCTCACTGTACAACTGTGCTCAGACCTCATCAGGCCCATAATAGAATATAAAGCCTCCTTTGGTATGTACCTGACCTGACACATGCAGCAACTAGAATGTCCACAAAGATTCCTTACAAAATGAGTACAGGGAGTAAACACAATGTCCTACTCTAATCATCGCAAAGTCCTGTCTCTTTTACTCTGTATCATACAGACTTCTGGGAGTTAATCTCTAACTGTTTTGATGAATCGCCACCTATGTAAATCAAATTTGTGGGTCACATTTGGGTTGTTTTGGCTACGCTTGTAATGGCCCATGTGGTCAGTAGTCTATTATCACCTATGAGCATATGTGGGAGGTTGGCATAATGGTTAAGGTGTTTACTTTTACAGACACAAGATACAGGGTTTGATTCTCACATGAGGTAATTGGTTAGGCTTAAAATGGCAACAAGTGAAGTTAACCTAGTACTAATCTATGAACTTATGAACATCATTCCTTATAGATCATGAAGTGTAGAAATTTCTAAGCATTTACATTTCTTTTGTACTTCTGGAAAGCTATCAGTTAAACTGCCTTCTTTCCAAACTGCAATTAGCCTGAATAAACAGAAAAGTGTAAATATTTGTTCATCATGGAATCACTGAGTTATAACTTTTTCTGGCAAATATGGAAATCAGGCAAGTCTATATTATCATTCTACCTCTGAAATAGCAATTTGGTTTTGGCGTCTCCTTTACCAAAATTATTAAAACCCAGATTGTTGATATATGTATGTATACATTCTTTTTGACTGGTTGGTTGGGTGTCCATGAACCCTTTTCAGTCACAAGCTGTGTGCAGAAGGCACAGAAAAGTAAATGCAAAATATTCAAATGCAGTATTTCAAAGATTAAATCAGTTGATTACACAACTTTTTCATTGGCTAAAATCTTGAATTGTCCAGTAATCTACAACCATTTACTGTAAAAATGGTTGATAAATAATGCAGTAACACCTGTACAGAGTAGATCCTCCAGGAGACAAATCTGAGTCAGTATATGAAAACGTAGTATGGCCTGAGATCTGAAGAGTGATTAACAAGTTATGAAAGGAGTGGATAAAGCAGAGGAAGAGTTATTGATTAGTGGACTGGGTGCACTCATCAATTTATTGGAGAAGGTGTTACCATGCTACTACTAATACAGGAAGCTGAATTATAAATTAAATGTACATATTTATAATAGAGGGAAGTCCCTCTGTTATGATACAAGAATCCTGAGGAGTTATGCCTTATGTGTAAATGTAGGAACAAGATGGAGGAGTATGGCTGGGAGGTGAAAATTATCCTCTGTTTATAAAGCAGGTGCACTTTTATGCACGTTTTAGGCATTCCGTTAGTTCCTTCCTGAACTGCAATTACTCAGTAAGTTACCACAGTTGTGCTGGGTGATGATTCCAATTAACAGGGATAATCTTACTTAAGGATTTTCCACCTTTAGCAAAGGCCAAAAGGGGGTTGGAGTAAAGCTAAAGTGTTGGCGTCATGGCTTCTGAGACTGTGAGGGAAGGGTTTTATTTGAATTGTCATTCTTAGGATTGGGCAGAAAGAACTATTTAGTATAATAGTAAGCATGCATAAAAGTATGGAACAGGTTGCAACTGGAAGACAGTTGGTGTTTCGCAGGATGATGCAGTGTTTGGTCTGGAGTGAGAAATGAATGAATTTACATGTTTCATTAACTGCTGTTTATGGTTTAAAAGTTTTACATGCAGAATAAAGAGTAGTAACTGTTAGGGCATAGACTACTCTTTGGATAAGTGTATTATTTTCCAGAGCTTTTCTGGCTTACTTTGTTGAGGTGGTTTAACATGGAACATTTCATTATAGATATTAACTTTTGTTGTGGTTTCTGAAAGACAGTGTTTAATCAAGTATTAGGCCAAGATAGTAAATTCAGTTATGCTAATTATTAGTTCCTCAGGGTATTGGTCATGGGATGGAGCAGGTTTATTTTTCTGTTGGGAGCCAAAGCACATTTTATTGATATTAAGATAAGTTTATTTTGGGTAAGAAACATAAGAACAGATCTGAAGCCCTTTTGAAGGGCATATTGGACTGAGGAGGAAAAGAAAGGACACATTTTGCAGATGATAATGATGATGATTGTATAAAGTGCTATTTTGCCTGAAGGGATAGAAGTGGAAATGTCATTAATAAAGAGAGGCAGACAATAACATAGGCCTGAAAATGGTCCACTGCGGGACTCGAGCAGAGCCCCATCAGGTTGTAAAGCACCAGCTTGAACTACAGTGGTTCTGTTAGTGAAGTAATTCCTAAACCAGAGTACAATGTTATCTTCAAAGCCTAGAGCACTTAACTTGTGAAAAACAATGACTTGCTCTACACTTTTAAAGGAACTACATGGATCAGTCAAGGAATTGGTCTACACTTTTAAAGGATCTGCATAGATCGATGAAGACTACCCCTGTTAGCTACCACGTTTACATAGCCGAGAAGATTCAGTCTTTGAAAGTATAAATTACCATTACAGTTTTATAGCCTGCTGTGGGTCTGTGAGGATGCTATATTTGCTATAGTGATACATGAGTTTTTTTTAAAAAGTTTTGACTGGGCAGGGGATATTATAGGACAGTAGTCATGTGGACAAGAAGTATAGACTTGTGAATGGATATAATGAGAGTGTTTGAACTGGGCGGGTACATCACCTGTAATGATTGAGAACTGAATATGTGAGCAAGTGATTTAGAAAGTTATTTAGTACACATTGTAGGAAGGCTGGGGTTTGGGTGCTATATAGTGATGAGATTTCTCTGAAACAGAAGTAGGGATACCAGCTGGAGTGCAGAAGTGGATGCAGGTGAAAGGATATTGGTGGATGGTGTGTAATTGAACAGCCCTGTATTGATGGTTTGCAGAGACATTATTAGTTTATAAAAGTGAGGGTGATACATTACTTATGCTACAATTGTTGTTAGAGATAGTAGTGGCAATGTAGAATATGTTGTTTAAAACCTTTGAAAAGTATTGAGGCTATGCAACTGTGGCTTGAAGTTTGATGCATAAAAAATACACAAACAACAGAATGTATCACACTTAATGAACATTTGAAGTCTGCGTTTTATGGCCATTGATATACCGTTTGCTAAGTGTATAGTGTTCTGAGTGACAGACAACACAGACGTAATGCACACCTTCTTCTTCCTGATTTTAGTTTTCCTACTGATATTCTTGCAGTTTTAAATATTTACAGGGATTCATAGGATTCATAAAGGTTACCAAAAAATAGACTATATGTACACTAAGCACAAAAAATGTGATAAGAATTTTATTGAATACATATCGTCTACACTTAGTGTAGGCTTTATTGAATCTGGCCCACTGTTTTTAGACCCATATTTTGTTAAACATTCTGGACAGCTTATTCTTGTGTCTAACAACAAATAGCTCAGAAAGTGACACAGAACATTAAAACTTGTATAATGTGACGTCTGCAAAGTAGCAAAACACTTTCCTACATCAAAGATACATTGAAATAAACACTGTTCAGCAGATTTGTACCTATAGCACACATGCCCTTATTTTTTTATTTTTTTCATTTGCTTCTTTTCTCTTGTTGATTACATTTCTGAAATGATTTGTTGCAGGGAATCTAGAGAATGTCTGCATGGTGATGTTCATGACATACAACCAACAAGAATGAGAAGAAAAGATTGGCAAAAGTATAAATACTCAAAACAAAATGTATGTTTGAACTTTGGCGGAACCTCCATGACCACTCAGAGCCACAAATAATTAATAAACATAATAACCGTTTAATATAATTATTCATCTAACTGAAAATCAAATGTAAAATGTTTAAAACAATTCTACTAATATCACACTATTACATAAAACCAATATCACAAACATATATCAAAATAGAGAAAATATATAAAAAAAAACTTTTATAATATCCTTGTATCTATAGGTTGAAACAATTTGTATTTGAATTATTTTTGTTTGCTGGTTTCGAGTAGGTTATTATAAAAGTTATGACATTTATTAATCAAAAGGAAATGAGGTTATGAAAGGATTTATATGTGTACATGAAAGCAGGGTCATTTGTTTGATGAACTCCATATGTGAAGAAAAAAACGCTGAAGCTAATATTGCATTAATTCCATCTTTGTTTTTACAGTTTAAATAAAGTGCTTCATTATGATTATTTTGTGGCTCCGAGTGATCGAGTAAGTTTTGCTACAGTGTGCATACCCACAAGAAAGCAGTTTGAATAGATGTTTTTATAATTAATTATTTGTGTCTTTGAGTGGTCGTGAAGGTTCCACCAAAGTGCAAACATACATTTTGGTTTGGATGATCATGGAGTATCTCTTAGCAGCAGTGGGTTTATATTCAAATACAAATATTTAGCATGTTTCCCAACATATTTTATAAACCTGTGCAGATGTTCTTGCTTGGCTGTTAGTGTTCTAAAAGTAGTGCAAGTTTTTTAACTTTGCTGCTAATTAGCAAACTGTTGATACAGCACTGACCTGCCTTACCTACACTGAGATGATGGCAGTGAAACAAAGAATATAATTAATTTTGAAATACAATGAGAAAGTCATCTGGGTATCATACAGAGCTACTGCTTCTACTTGCTTTTGGCATTTGACAAATGTGGGTGTTTAACTATTTCTTTTTTCTCTTCCTGTTTTTTTCTCATTTCCTTTTATAGGTGCAAGGAATATAAGTACCCTAAGGACCTGCCCCAGATTTCGCTTATTTTTATTTTTGTAAACGAGGCCCTTTCTGTGATACTGCGCTCTGTACACAGTGCAGTAAATCACACACCAGCTCACCTTCTGAAGGAAATTATCCTGGTTGATGACAACAGCGATGAAGGTAAGTTTATATAAAACTAATAGCAAGTTGTAAAATCAGTCTCATTGCTGCTCAGAATGTAATGATGCATTACACTCATGGTATATTTCATACCACTGACCTCAGAAAGGAAAAGGGTATTTGTGTGATGTACATTGTTTGTACAGCTGACATCTCTGGCAAGTACACTCCTACATTTTCTCCCAGATGACCACCTCTGCCAGACAAATAAGAAAGCATCTATGGTATTATCAGTATTTCTTCCCACAGCCTGCTCTGTCTCTCCACTACCATTTTTTTTAAAATCTTTCTAATTTCCTACTTGTAGCTTGTACTTTTCACCTGCACCTCATGCCTCTTCCATCCCGTTTTTCTTCATTAATTCTATTACATCATAGTGATCCATGTGCCTTATTTACACATCATGTTGTCTCATTCTCTTCACTGTGAAACATTTTAATAGTCACAATTTCTTCTTCTATAAAATTTTTTCCACTCCTTTTTATCTTGGTAGCCTTTCTATGGACCTACTCTATTTGCAAGTTCTTTTATGTTAATAAGGACATCAAAACTGTACTCCATATTCAATGTCTAATCTTTCAGGAGATTTGCAGACTGGTAGCAGAATTTCTATACCACTTGGGCCTCTCATTTTGCAAATACATATATCTTATGACCTTGCTCATAGCTATTTGTAGGCTGTTAAGATAGCCTTTGACCTTTGCTTATAGCTATTTGTAGGCTGTTAAGATAGCCTTTGACCTTTTTAAGTCAATCTTCTTGAGGAGCTATACTAAACACTTATTGCATCTGCCCAAAGCTTTCCCAGTATCTTCAACTGGTATCACCAAATGTTTTTTTTTCTTCTTCTTAATATTTACTGTCGATAGTAACTCTGTCCAGGTGGTTATTTCTATTTTGGGTTGTCAGATGTCAGAAGAAATTTTGAACTTTATTGCATTAACCCTGTATTGATTGATTGATGCCAGTTTGATGATAGTTTCTTTACATCACTTTGTAGGCCTACCGTCCCTTTCTTCCTGTACCCTACGTATCTAAGCTTCATTCATACACAAACATACAAAGGCTGGACATCTTGCTTCCATATGTGATATATGATATGAAGATAATGAACAGCCTTGATTCCATTTCTGACCCCTATGGGATCCCCAGTCACTACCCCACTCTGTTTGACAGGACTCCCCTTATCCAGCCACTTTGTTTCCAGTCACGTAACTGTTCATTCAGTATTTGTAGCGCTGTTCACTGCAAGCCCTTTGTACTTGCTTTTCAGCCTCATGAATGGAACAGAATCAGTGAACTTGCTGAAGTCTATATAAGTCACACCCACTGAGTTCTGTTTAAGGTGTAGCATAACCCAGTCCTACAAACTGATTAGGTTGAGTTGTCATGAGTTAATCAAAACAACATGCTGATTACATTTAGTTGTTTAACTATACAAAACAACTAGCCTTTCTCTCAGTATCTTTCCATAATATTCCCTACTATTCATCTAATGCTCACATAACCTTCTGTGCAACTGAATGTTATTGGTATGCAGTTTGCAGTGTCACCTGTTAGTATACCTTTTTGTAGAGTGGCACCACTATGGCATCCTTCCAAGTCACTGGAACCTCGCCATTCTTAAGTTACTATTAATTTCTCCCACTGAAGAGTGCTATAAAGGAATCCATGAGCATGTTTGTGAAGCATTCTGGGAGGTACACCACCAAGGACTCTCTAAGTTCCATTAGCACCTTTGCTGCAGACATTTTATATTGGACATACTGCTGGCTGTTAATTGCCTTGTGTGTTATCCCTTTCTCCATTTTTTTTCTTGAAGACTAAGCAAAACATTCATTTAGAATGTTTTGCCATATCAGCATCCTCACTCTGCTGCCCACCATCATATCCCAGTCTCTGAAGTTCAGTTACTACATTCTTTTATTCTGGTACATACCTAAGGAAATATCTCTTTCCTATTTTAATTCATCTTGTAAACTCTGTAAACGCCTCTCCATTCTTGACTACACCTATTTACCACATTTTATGGCATTTCCTGGTTAGTCATAGCCTCTTTATAACACTACTCTTTAATTTTCAGCATTTGGAAAAAAAAATATTTTTCTGTCTTGACAGGCTTCCTTACATCATCCCCTCCCCTGAATGGCATGCCTGTAAGCTTTTTTGAATCTTAACCCATAAGCTATTTAGGATAAAGCATTTCTCTTCATCTTTGTGATTTGTAATGGCATAGTCACTGCTATCCAGGTGTGGCCCTACTTTAAGTTTTCTAACTTTTGCATCCTTGACAAATATGATGACTATGCTTCTTTTTTCCTTGTGTCTTCCCACACTAGCAGAGTAAGTGCCATCTAATTTCATATTCGGTCACTTTTCCTTCCCAGACTTCAATGCTGGAATACTCCTGTCAGCCATACCTCTCAACTGTACTTCACAAGGCACATTCCTCATTTGGGTCTTAAAAAAATCTGTATTCCACATTAAAAAGGTTCACCACACATTCATTGTAAAGAATGTCTTAACAACTGACCATTGTGAATAATAGTGAATCATGCTAATTCATCAAAAAAGTATGAAGAAACATGAGCATCATAGTTTTAAGTTGTTAGCAAATGTTTTGTAGGTATTCCCTGTTTCACCAACCTGTTTCACATTATGTGAGGCAGTTTTCCACATTTCAGATATGGAAGGATGAGAACTATGCTATTAGCCATCTTGAAGAATGAGGTGATCCATAAACATAGTTTTATTTTATCTTGTACCACACTTTTATCCTTCTGCATATATTTTTGAAACCTCTGCTTTGTGTATCCTGTGACAGATATGCTATATTCAAGTATTAGTTTCCTGTTCACTCACTCACTTCTGAATGCAACGGAACTGATCATTGTTTGTCCTTGAGGCCCCCTGCATTCAGATTTTGTTTTGTTTTCTTCTCAGTTAATTCACAATTAATGATTTGTCTCAGATAAGCTTTATTCTCCCCCCTTTACCCTGTTCTTTCTGTCCTACTAAAATACCTGATACCCAAGGACATTCTTATCCCAGTCCCTTTATTATGTATCCAGGCTTCAGTCATACCCACTATGTCCAAAACAGACTTGCACGGCATGTCTTTGGAAACACGTTTCTCTTTCAGTTTCCTACAAGGCTACACTTACAAAATACATTATTACTATAAACTACTTGTATCCCCTGTGATCATTTTTGAGATTAGTTCTTTAATGCCTTCATACAGAAATGTGAAACCCAGAATCAGCATGCTAATATATACATACATACTCCTAAAAGTGATGGAAAATTAATGCCATGAAGCGCTAGAAACATGACATTAAAACCCAGATAGTTAACAGTGTGATAGCTGGAGCTGTCATACTCCTATAGTTTGCTTCAAGAAGTCAAACTGAGCAATAATGATCTTTTTCAGTTGTTATGTCATAATCAACACTTTGTTAGTCCGGTAAGTGTACTTTCAGCAGAATGCAATGGTATTACTAATTCTAGACTGAACTTGGATTACTCAAGATTTGTTTTACTGTGTTATTCTGCACACAGATCAAGGTAATATGCAACAATTTCTCCCCTTCCTGTCTGAACAAAAGTAAAATTATCTACTAGCAAACATATACATTCTCACATTAAACAGTGTTTTGGATGTTATGTTCATCAGCTGTATTCACTCAGCTTGTTCAGTCTTTAAAGGTAAATCCTACAAATAAACCTGATGGTATTTGCAACATACCACGTGAAGTGAACTGTAAACTTTAAAATAATTTTTTGTCAAGGTACTGCTTAGTTAATCAGGCTGTGTTTTAAATCTACTCTCTTTGCTTGAGACAATATTACTTTCTTCTTCACTATGGAAGTAGGCCAGATTTTGCTGTTTCAGGTGGTCTAAACATATACATGCTAGGCAGATCTTAATGGTGAACTTTATTAAAATTCAGTGATCATAACAATTGTAGTAAACTGATTTGAAGACACCTTTTCAAAGAGAATGTCCTCAACACACAATACAAATACACATATGCACTCACATTTTATATATATATAGATAGATAGATATATAGATAGATATATACACACACACACAAATATAGATGCATACACACACACACACATATATATATATATATATATATATATATATATATATATATATATATATACATATATACACACAGACACACACACACATACACACACACATATATACATATTATATATATATATATATATATATATATATATATACACACACACACACACACACACATATATATATATATATATACATATATATACACACAATACTGGATGGAATTAAAGTGTGAAAACATTCAAAAGGAATGTCCACCATCTCAGTAGCCGAAAACCTTTGATGCTTCTGTGGTAATATAGTGCAAGTGAGTGTTTATGATAAACACTGGGCCATTTTTCTTTGGGGGGGCAGGAGGAGAGGGTACATAGATGCTGAAATTCATAGTTGTTTAGCACAATGTGCAGCACAAGATAACACAGTATGTAGATGGTTCAGTGACAAAACATTCAGATCACATAATCGTATGGAAATGAGGTATCCCATGCAGATTATTAAAATGAGTAATGTGAACATGACAGAGCTATTCAGAAGCAAAAAGGCAGGACTACTGTGCAGAGGCCCCAACCTGTTTTGAAAATCGAATGTTTTGGTGTATACCATGAATATGATAATAGGCAAGTCATAGCTTTACCTGAACAACACATGTTAGTGGTTACCATTAGAGTCACTGTGCCCATAATATTGCATGTTGCAGTCAGTCATGGGAAGGTTCTTCTCATAGGTTCATCTAGTAGGTAGATGCACACACAGGCAGGATACACAAGGCATATACACGTGCACTGTGCAACCAGGTAGCAGACAACATGTAAAAGTGCAACTGTTGTACAATGCTGGATATGGTTTGAAGCCAAGAAGGATGACCCCTCCTCCACCTGCAGTCTCAGACCTTGACGGATAATATGTACAGCACTTCCCAAGCAGAAATGCTGAATGTCATCAAACGTGTGTTTTTAGACAACTAAAGGGATGCGATAACTGGACACATCAAGCAGGGTGATTCAATATGCACCACATAAGTGCAACAGCTATTGCATCAGGGGAACATTCCAGTGAGGCCCAGTATAAGCAGTAGAACCAGTCATGGCATTTCAGACTTTATTGCCTAGGGATGAGAAAGCAGCAGTAGTGCAAATACAATGAGGACACAGGCACAGTATATTATATTGTGATATTGGTGAAGAGGGAGCATATGATCTAAAATTATAGGCTATGACAATGACAACACAAACTAAAATGATCTATCCATTATCACAGCCATGCAGTGTAAAGTAATACATAGGCTAGAACATACTGTGCATCTAATTTTACCTACACAGGTAAGGGGGTCAGATGGGCACAGTCATCATCACTTGCATGGGTGTTTAGGGGTGTGCAGAGACAGCTGATAACAGTATCACATGTGGAAAGGTCAAGAGAGGTGAAGTTGGTAGCTTCTTATTCTGCTAGTACATTGTGGGAAGTCAAGGATTACATCCTCCAGTGGTGGGGTTGAATTACAGCATTGTGTCCTTTGGCAGTGCCCACTATGGTAGCCTACAGTCTCCCTCAATATTGGTGAAAGGGAAGGTGTGCAACTATGGGATTAAGTGTTTACATTGTGATGGGGGTGTTCCCTGGCAGTTTTGATGTCAAGGAGACCTACACAGTGGCTGCATGGTACTCTCTTTTCTCACAGGTGATAAGTATGGAACTATGGGAACTCCTAAAGAGCAATCTTATAAGGGGTCCTAGGTGTTCACTCTGAAGAATGTCACTATGCACAGTCCTATGATTACCAGTAGCTCAGTATGTCAGGCTGTCTGGCCACAACTGAGAGTGAAGCCATCTCAGCAGCGGTCTGTGTGGTATATGTTGGATGCTGACTGTCCTACAGTTGTGCACTGTGTAGCCTTCAGCAACTGACTGAAGGACAGTTAAGGGAAAACATCTCTTGTACTTTACAAAAAAGCACCTACAAAAACATACCTAAACAGGCATGTCCAAGGGTCAGCTTCCGGTGATTTCTTATGTCCACCTTGTGAATCTGGGCATACTGGGGCAATGCAGCAACTGCCTCATATACACAGCCAACCCTCTTCTCCTACCACCCAACACTACAACCTGCGAGAGATGCACTTACATAGCCAAACTGGAAGCTAAGCTCTCTCCAGCCAAGATTGTGCTAGACAGTCAAGAGGAGAAGGTTAACACTTGCACTACACCTCAAGCAACACATAGCCCTTCAAAACCCACACCATCAACACCCACACATAGCAATACTAAACCCACTTATGCGGAGGCCCTTAACATTAACCTGTTCAAGCAACAAGGACCTCCGAAGCTGAAACACAAACAAACACCAGTGACAACCAAAATGACACATAGCCTGCAACATCAGTGTGCCACCCAACAACAGCCCATAAGGCAAGACAACGTACCCAACACTTTAGTCATAGGCGACTCTATAGTCAGGCACACTGATGTCCCACTCAACAAAGAGGAAATTACAGTCAGCTGCCTGTCGGGTGCCAGGATCCGCTACATAACACATGCACTCAAGTCACTCCACAACAAGTACAAATATGACTCTGTCATTGTCCATGTTGGAGTGAATGACTTGAGACATATCTCCCTGGACTACATGAAAAGAGACATGTAAGAGCTCTTGGATCATGTGGCCTAGGCAGGTATGACCCTAGCCCTGAGTAGCATCCTGCCTTCACCCAGAATGATACCACAGTATAAGGCCAAAATGATTGACTTCAACAAACACTCTAGCCCAAAGGTTCCTGGAGTTCATAAACTCAAATGCCATGGAACAACTAGTCACCATTCCCACAAGAGGAGAAAACATACTTGATCTCATCATCACGAACATGGGATCACAATGTTCAACACCGGAAGTATACCCCTCACTGGTGAGATCAGATCATAAACTAATCTCGCTGGAGGTCCTCATCCCGCCCCCACCGGAAATAAAAAAGACCACAGTGAAAAACTTCTCAAAAGCCGACTTCACACTTCTAAAAACTAGTGTGGTCTCCTTTAAGGCCCCTGAGCCAGTGGTAAACATTACTCAAACCGCTGAATCACTTACAAATGCCTTCTACCAGCACCTACAGGACTGCATGGATAAGGCAATCCCAAACAAAACTAAGACTCTTTGTACCAAAGGCAAGCGTCCAGTCTGGTGGACCCCAGCCATAAACAAGCTCTACAACAAAAGGAGGAAGCTACTACAAGATAGAGCAAAATCCTGGAAAGGTAAGACACCTTTGATCATTATAAGTAAAAAAAACTAAGAGCTCTCATAAAATCATCCAAGGCAAATTTTGAGAGAAAAATCGCCAAGGACTCAAAAGACAATCATAAGGCCTTCTTTAGCTATGTTAGAAACCTAGGAGGAAACTCCCAGATATGCTCAGAATTAGTTCAAAATGATGTGAAGATTACTGAACCTACACACATTGCCAACATACTGGCTGACAGGTTCAGTGCAAACTTCTCCCCTCCCCAAAAGGAGAGATATCTATACCAGAGGATTGTAGCCCCCCAAACATCTCAAACGCCCAGGTGAGAACTGCACTCTCCAAAGCAAAAAACACAGCATCCATGGGACCGGATGGTGTCCCCGGCTGTGTGCTCCACGAACTCAATGAGGAATTAAACCCGCAGTTAGGACAGCTGTTTAATCTTAGCCTCACCTCAGGATACGTACCCAAGGAGTGGCGCACGGTGACTGTGGTCCCACTTCACAAGGGCGGTGCCTCCACCGACCCTGGAAATTACCGTCCCATTAGCTTGACAAGCCTTATCTGCAAAGCCATGGAGAGGATCATAATAGAACTCATACATAAAGACATAGGGAACTTGCAGACTTTGGATCCAACCCAGTTTGGCTTTGTCAAAGGCAGATCATGCCTTTTAAACTTGGTTGACTTTTTCGAGACAGTCACCAAGGCCATTGATGAGGGAAAGGCAGTCCATACAGCCTACCTTGACCTGGCAAAGGCCTTCGACACAATACCCCACTCAGGTATCATCGAAAAACTCATCAGCTTGAATGTAAACCCATACATCACAAGATGGGTTGCAAACTGGCTAAGTGACAGAACCCACAGGGTCAGAGTTGCTGGAGCCATGTCAGACTCAAAGCCTGTCACAAGTGGTGTCCCACAGGGCTCAGTCCTGGGTCCACTCTTGTTCGGCATCTACTTTTCTGAAGTACAAGCAAACACAGGAGGGTTATGGCTGACAAAGTTTGCAGATGACTGCAAACTGGGCGCCATAGTCGAAAACACATCTGACACAGATATCCTTCAGAAGGGCCTCACAGAATCGGATAACTGGTGCCAGAGCCATGGCCTAAAGTTAAATGCCAAGAAATGCATAGTCATACCCTTCGGGAAAAACAAAGTTACCCCTAGCTACCATATAGGTGGCAATCCACTGAGCACAGAAGAAGTCATTAGGGATCTGGGGACACAGGTTGACAGTAGCCTTTCGTTTGACACTCATGTTGCTAAAGTAGTTAGGAAAACCTTCTACATTGCCCACCTGATCATGAAGGGATTCACATCTAGATCAAGGGAGGTCATCGTCCCCCTGTACTCATCACTCATTAGACCTATGATTGAGTACAATGCCCCATTCGGAATGTATCTGACCCGACACCTGCAGCAGCTGGAAAGGCCCCAAAAGTTCCTCACCAAAAGGATAAAGGGTCTCAAAAATATGTCTTATGCTGCCCGACTGAAAGAACTCCAGCTCTATTCAGTCTCATACCGCTTGCTCAGAGGTGACCTGTGCCTGACATATAAAGCCATGTCAAACCCTGATTTGATGAATATGCTTCACCTCAAAAAATCTAGATCCCTCAGAACCACAAGGGCGGGAGACTTAAACCTTGACACGGTTATTAATAGAACGTGCTGGAGGGACAGATTCATCACCCAGAGACTCCCTATGCTGTGGAACAAAATCCCGGTACATGTGAGGCAGAGCACCTCGCTGGCCTTGTTCAAGAAGAATCTTGACCAATGGATGGGAGATCGCAGATATACCCCAGGGATTACTTCAGTGTCACTGCTTGACAGAGGCACAGCAAAATAATAGGCATAGTTTTATTCAAACTAAAGGGGTGGCGAAAGCCAAATAACTATGGGCTAGGCTTATAAATGCCCTTGGGCAGATAGCCTAGTATGAACCTATGAACCTATGAACCTAATAGGCTAAGCTTCTGGTGTCATTCAAAGGGGATCCAGTATCTGTCTGCCTGGGACAACATGATCGACAAACCACGATGCTTTGCCAGTGATGGTCTGCACCTGTCATTCCTGGGATTTAGGTTACTGGCTAAAGCTCTTGCCACCCCTATAGTGCCTTTTTTAGGCAAGGTTCAAAGGACAAAACCACCACTGTAACAGATACAAGCATGCTAAATCTGAAGGTAATGCTACTCAATGCTAGAAATCTAAATCTCAACATGCACTCTCTCGAGGCACTCCTAAAAATGTAGAACATCAATATCTGTGCAGTAACTGAGAACTGGTTCAAGGCTCCAGAGAGCACCCCTGCAATACCAGGCTACAACTCTTACCACACCTTTCGGCCACCAAACCAAGACGGAAACACTAAAGGTGGAGGAGTGTCCATATTCACAAAGGATATTCAAACCTACAGGCTAGTTGCTTAACACAATGCATCTGAAATTCTCCAGGTGCAACTAACACTAGGTAAGACTGCAATCCAAATTGTAGCTTGCTACAGATCCCCCACCATGCCCAAAGATTATCACTACACCTTTTTAAACATACTGGAAAATATTAAGATACAACCAAACACCCTAATACTGGGTGATTTTAGCTACCCTGCCATTAACTGGGAAAACTACTCGGGTACCAACACCTTTTCCCAACGGTTCTTGGAATTCATAAATTCCAACGGCCTGGATCACCTAATCCATTGTCCCACCACGGGCTCCAATATTCTAGACCTTGTCATTACCAACATGGGAGATAGATGCTCCACACCAGTGGTCATCCCCTCATTGGTCAGGTCTGACCATAAGCAAATCACCCTTGACATCCACATCCCAACCCCACCCCCCAGTAAGAAAACCTCCGTAAAAAACTTCTCCAAATTCAATGTCATGCTACTCAAGTCTGAAGTGACAAACTTCATGACATCCATGCAGATGGGAGCTGAAAGTCCGACTGCTGAATCCTGCACTAAGGCACTGTACAAGCGCATCCACTTGTGCATGAATCGTGCCATCCCAAATAGAACCAAGACGCTCTCCTCCAAAAAAAGGAAGCCTATCTGGTGGTCCCCTGCCATAAACAAACTATACAACAAAAGAACAAAACTGTTGTAGAAAAGAGGAAAATCCCAGGATGCAAAAAACTCCCTTACCAGCCTCAGTAAGAAGCTGAGATCCCGAATAAAATCCTCCAAAGCTAGTTACAAAAATAAAATTGCCAAAGATTCCAAAGACAAGCACAAAACATTTTTATAGTTATGTCAAGAATCTAAATGACAATGCTCTGATATGCTCTGAGCTACAACAGAATGGCATTAAATATACTGATCCCAAGGATATTGCCAGTATCCTGGCAGATCAATTTAGTGCCAACTTCACCTCCCTCTCATCCCCGAAAGGGCCCATCTCAGTACCAAAAGATTGCTAAATTCTGGTAATCATGGCCACACAGGTAAAAACTGCACTCTCCAAAGCTAAGAATACAGCATACATGGGACCAGATGACATCCCGGGCTAAGTACTACATGAACTACAAAATGAACTGGCACCTCACCTAAGTGTCATGTTTAATCATAGCCTCACCTCAGGCTTCGTGCCCACTGAGTGGCGCACAGCTACAGTTATACCACTCCACAAGGGGGAATCCACCTTGGATCCCAGGAACTACCATCCCATCAGTCTGACGAGCCTGATTTGCAAGGGCATGGAAGACATTATCATGGAACTTATAAACAAAGACATTGGCAACCTTCAAACACTGGACCCCACCCAGTTTGGGTCTGTGAAGGGCCGATCTTGTCTCCTGAACCTGATTGACTTCTTTGAATCAGTCTCAAGAGCTGTGGACGAGGGTAAGGCAGTTCACACAGCCTATCTGGACCTTGTCAAGGCCTTCAACACCATCCCCCACTCTGGAATCACAGATAAACTTACTAAGCTGGGCATAAATCCCTACGTCACTCGATGGGTTGCCAACTGGCTTACTGACAGAACCCAAACTGTAAAAGTAGCTGACTCCAAATCCAGCTCCAGACAAGTGACAAGTGGAGCACCTCAGGGTTCGGTCCTTATTTGGCATCTACTTTTCTGAAGTACAGGCCAACACTAAGAGACTCTGACTAACAAAGTCTGCAGATGACTGCAAACTGGGAGCCATTATTGAATCCCCAAATGATGTGGATATTCTACAAAAAGGCCTTACAGAAACAGATGCTTGGTGCCAGAGTAATGGGCTCAAGCTTAATGCCAAGAAATGTATAGTTATTCCCGTTGGGAAAATTCATGTACCCATGAATTACCACATAGGTGGCAGTACACTAAACATTGAAAGTGTGATGAGAGACTTAGGGACTCAGGTGGACAGTGGTCTCACCTTCGATAGCCACATCGCCACAACAATCAGGAAATCCTTCTATGTGGCACACCTCATCACTAAGGGCTTTTCATCCAGAAAAAAGGAGGTCATTGTCCACTGTACTTATCCTGCATTAGACCCATTATAGAGTACAATGCCCCTGTTTGGTATGTACCTCACAAGACATCTGCAACAGCTGGAAAGGCCGCAGAAATACCTCACAAAAAGAATCACAGGCCTAAAGCAGATGCCCTACGCTAACCATCTAAAAAAACTCCAGCTATACTCTGTGGCATATCGTCTACTCAGAGGCGATCTCTGCTTAACAAACAAGGCCATGTCAAACCTTGAGCTGTTGGACATGCTCCAATTAAAGAAATCCCAATCCCTCAGAGCCACATGCTCCAGGGATCTAAACCTTCTCATCACAATGAACAAAACATGCTGGAGGGATAGGTTCCTGACCCAGAGACTCCCCATACTCTGGAATAGACTGCCCATACATGTCAAGCTGAGTGCTTCCTTGGCCCTCTTCAAAAGGAACCTTGACGATTGGATGGGAGATAGGAAATTCTCCCTGGGGATCATGTCAATCATCCTGCTAGACAGGGGTCCAGGGAAGTAAATATTGTGGGAAGAAATATCCAGGGAATTGTTATGGCTAGGCTTGCATAAGCCCTAGGGCCGATAGCCTAGTTACCAACCTATGAACCTATGTCTCATCAAGACCTCAGATGGAGGCCATCATTGATATCACAGAGCAGCTTTCTGTCTTTATGCACTATGTCCCTGGGCAGGTGTTGCATATCTTCCCACAAGGCATGTATTCACTCTCCATAGTGCTGCTGGTAGCTACACCCTTTGCCTGGATCACTGATTTCTACATCTAATGATTTAAGCACTATTGTTCCCAGATTATGGATTGCTCTGGAGTAATGGCACACATACAGATCCATCCTTTTCCTTGTGATGGTTATGTGCATATCATACGCAGTACAAATTTCAGAGGCTATGTTAGCAGGGAAGCCTGTGGAGTCAGATGGGCCACCTTTTAGTAGGGATATTGTGATTTTAGCATTTGTCTGCATGGGCCTGTGATGTTGGTTTTATGGAGAGACATCTCATATTGGTGTTTAACCATTGCCACATAGTCATAAGATAGATAGTATATCTGCAGTAGGTCATTATCAGCCACAGGAGACCTACTGACATCTGGCATGTGCTGTCTTTCGCACTACTCCCTTCAACAGTAGAACCTTAACACGTGAATGCACGATACCCTTGGAACCATTAAGACATAAGACTATAATTTCCCCAGTGCCACAGATGGTGGTGGTGGACAACTTTATATGTATAAAGCATATGGAGAAATCCAAACCTTGATGTGTAGGTTGTTGCATTTGCAGCCCAGAGTTTCCTGATAGGACAAATATGTAGAAGGTCTTTAGTGAATTCAGTCCCCCTCTCATTCACAGTCCATTGCACCACACAGATACAGCCGGAGTAATGCTAATCTGCTGCATCTCCTACATTTGGGTGATGGCTGTTAGGACAGTTGCCATATTCAAGACACCACTGTGTAGGAGGGGGTCTGCTTCCCCTACTAAGATTTGGACAACAGGAGCTTATCTGTCTCTATGAACTGTTTCTGTCTCACTGATCCACCTGCTGAGGTGGACTTGTCTTTGGCAATGTCCCATGCCTTGTTCTTTGTATGCAGAGATCAGTAACCATTTGACTTACTTGTTGAAGATTCCTGTTATGGCTGCCCACAGCATTTATGCTCTTCATTGTCCCCTGCCATACCTTGTCCTGGTATGACTAATCTGTGGGGCCTTTGCCCAAGATGTACATAATGTGTATGTAGGGGGCCTGCAGGATAGCAGTAACACCTTATTCCTCTGCTTTGTGAACATTTCTAACCATTTTCAATATCAGAGGCAAATGGCAAGCAATGCAAACCTATGGGTTACATTTGTCAGTGACTTTATGTCTGGTAGTATGAGTAAGTCATGTTTATGTGGCTACTGGTACCCCCCCCGCCACATTATGTAACAAGCTAGCATTATGCCCTAGCTCCCATACATGAACACTCAGCTGCTATGGACATGTCCTTGCTACAACATTTCCTGCATCTCTTAATTGACACCATGCACAGCCTGCTAGCTCATCGTCATAATTCATTTTCCCAAGCTTACTTGTAGTACAGGCACCTTCATGCCCCACATTTCCTGAACTTAACTATGTGCCAATTGTCTAAGATCTGCACCACTACCATGAGAACTCAATATGTCAGTGCTATACACCTGTGCTGTGTTCCCCATCATATATAGTAGAGGTGTTAGTAAACTGTTGGATAGCAAAACTAAGTGGGTTTTCTCAGAGCCGGCCTTAAGTCAACTGGTGCCCTAGACAAAAGGTTTCCACAGTGCCCCCCAATACCACTTGGTACCACCATCCTGATCTACCTATACCATCCAGAGTACTGGAAAAGCACCCCTGCTAGAGTGGCACTCTAGGCGGCCGACTAGTTGGTCTATGCCTAGTGCCAGCTATGGGTTTTCTGCCTTCAGTAATTCTGTATGTCAAAATGTACTATGTATAGTCCTGTAGTCCATGTATTTTCTTCTATATTCAGTCTCATGCAAATGCACTCATGTGTTTCATCATCCAAGTAAGGGCATTGTGCAGCATTAAGGTATGCTAATGAATCAGTTTAGAAGCACATCTAGAATACAATGCACCATGGTACAAGTCTGTGGAGATATGTGACAAGAATTCTCCTTCACACAACCTGTATGAACCCACAGTGCCACGACTCTGCATTATCAAGATTTGGTATTGGCCTGTTGCTATGCTACAGTGTGAGCCATGTGATGTTCAAATGTGCATGTCTGTTCTTGGGGCTACCATTTTGGTCAAGGGCCCTGTGTAGTAGTCGTAGCTTTCTTAAGTACTTTGAACTACATGGCTCCTGATTGGTATTCTAAAGAGAGCAAGGTTGTCTTGTTTTTCCTTGTCAGAGATTTTTGAGTGCCCGCTGGGGACCTTAAATTGCTTTCTGTGTAGAAAGGGTATCTGATGTGAGCTTGCCAAAATGGTGAGTGATTGCACTGGACTCACCCATTGTGCATCAGTATATGTCTTTAATATTGGGAGCAGAGCTTTGTAGGAAAGCACCAGGTATAGTGCAAATATTTGTTTCTTCTGTCATTGTATTACCTGCTAAACCTACTTACCAACATGCAAATATTTACTTTTACAGTAGCCAAGGACCATGAGTTGAACATGGCGGGAGATGGGAACATTGTGGTGTATGTATCCCATGTGTGGTATACCAATGTCCAACTACCATTGTATGTGTGAATTGTGTGTTATCTTTGTCTCTTCTTACACGTCTGTTTATATTGCTATTTATGGAGCAGTGGCAGTTGCCTTGACAGTAGTGGGCTAATATGTCTCTCATAAGTTCACAAGTTCATAGGTGTACACTAGGCTGACAACCACTAGGGGCCTTAGAAGCCTAGTTGTGCAACCCCAGTGTGATCCACAGACATGATTTAAGTAGGGGTGATTTACTGACTGCCTCTGTCCATCAGAGACATAGAGGCTAGACAAGCAGTAAATTTCCGATTACCCATCCATTGGTCTAAGATGCACTTAAATAGGGATAGGGAAGATCTGCTTCACATGGGTAGGGAGCCTGTTCCAGAGAATGGGAATCCTCAGAGAAACATATCTGTATCTCCAACATGTTCTATTTATGATGTAAGCAAAATCTGTCACTAGATTACCGATGCTAACAACATTTGCCTCTCAGCAGGGCTGTAGTACTCACCTTCCTGAAGGTGATAGTGGTTTCTGTGGCAACCTCTAGATCAAGGAAAGGAGGCTTCTATTCTCATAGTGGCTTAGAGAGGTCTTACATCAACTCCCTGCATCATTTACAGGGTCTTATTTCATTCAAACAGCATTTACATCCATATGCTTACTTCAGCATGGTGGACCACCTCCGGGCATGACTGGTTGAATCATGTGACTGGCACCCCAACCATCAGTTCATATTAAATGTAGGCTACTATTATATCAGTTGTAGAGGTGATTGATAGTTGCAGATTAACCTCTATGTGCTCGCCTGGCATCTGGCCATGGCCCCCTGTCCTATCCCCATTGAGGTGTTCATTGTCCAAACCCCCAATCAGTAGTTGTAGGTGTCTATCTTTCATCAGTCTGTGTTCATGCACTATGATCCATACCTTTTGTGCTTATGCAGCTCCTGTCTGTATGTGCCCCTGCAACTTTCCCTTCTCCCTTTATTACCCAACGGTTCCCCTCTGTCTATATAATTGTCCCTGTTTTATATATTGACAATGGATCTCTTTCCAAAACGCATGCACACACACACACACACACACACACACACACACACACACACACACACACACACACACACACACAAGATCGGCTTTCCTCCTGCTATCTGTCATATTTTTGGTTACCCTTGTATGTTTTCCTCTGCTTGCCATATTTCCCTTTCCTACTTTCCTATCTCTTCCTTTCCCCCATTTCAGTGATGAGTTGGCTTATGGCTTTGCAGACTGTCTGTAGGCTATATGAAGTGATAGTTATACTCTGCTTCATTGCTCATGTTGTACAGACATGAGCTGTACCTTGGTAGTCAGCCTTGGTGACATCAGCTGTGTTAGTCAGAAAACCAACTTATAAACAAAGGTATGGCATCTAGGTCCAAGGAAGCCATTGTTCCACTGTATTCGGCATTCATCAGACCTATTACTGAGTACAATGCTCCTTTTGGTGTGCACCTAACCAGGCGTATCCAACATTTGGTATGTCCACAAAGTTCCTCATTAAAAAATGCAGGGCATAAGTAACATGCCCTGTGCAGACTGCTTCAAGGTCCTATCCAAATATTCTGTTTCCTACAGACTGTTTTGGGGAGATCTATGCCTGGCATACAGGGCATTGTCAGATCCAGCCCTGATGGACCTCCTGCATATCTACAAAGAAACAGTACTAGAATTACCTGTTCTAAAGACTTACACCTTGCCTGTGATATAAATGGAACCTGCTGGAGAAGACCGGTATGCATCCCAGAGACTATCCCTTATCTGGAACAGGCTCCCCATCTATGTGAAACAGTTCCTCCGTAACTCAATTCAAGTGCAACTCGGACCTTCCACTGTATCAGTTTGGTACCACTCTACACCATAAAGCAGTCCTTCTGATTTACAATGTAGTCATTACCTTGGTATCATCGCATAATGCTTGCCCTAATACATCTCTCTCTATCATCTCCAAACCATTTAGCACTGCACACTTGTCTATGAATCCCAAATAGGGTCTTTATCTCTGTGCTAATTTTTATTTTTTGTCAGACCCAGATTGTAAATCAGAAGTATGCATCCTGTTTTTTTAATTTCCGCAATTCCTTATGTGATGCGCTTTCAATGATTTCAGCTTATTTTTCTAATTCCATTTATGAATGTTAACTTTTCTCAAGCAAGATAATAAAAATGTTTTGAAAATGTTAGTGTTAAAAGAAAAAAATTTAGAATCTGCACTGTTTCAGGAGCAATTCTTTGCATGTATTAGTGTTTCAGTCAGACGTATATACTCAAAATACATCTAGAGCATCATATTACATTTTTCTAATTCCAAAAATATTAAACTTTTGCTTTACAGTTTAGAAAAATCATTCTTTGACATATTTAAAAATGTAATTCAAATGATCACTTACATTAAACATTAGAGCTTCAGATAAAATTAACACTAAAATACCATTCTGTAAGTATAAAAATATATATGCACACTACTATGCAACAAAGAAACAGAAAAGGACATTCCTCACAAAAGTGAGTAATGTGCACTGAGTAATGTGTAAGTAATGAATACTGAATACTGAGTATTGAGTACTGGGTAATCAGTGAGTAATGAGTACTGGTGTAGCTTTGTTATGTCAAACTTAAAACATCCATACATGATAATATGGTTCCTTAAGCTATTTCACATTATCAAATATGTAATAAGTAAGCCATTCAGATTTATATTTATTGGTAAAAACATTGAACCATGCTTTCACTGGCCTTGTGTTATGTCACATTTCTTTTCTCTGTTCAGAGCCTCTCCCATTTTAATTGAATGCTAAATAACTAAACCTAACATTATCACTGAAAAGTATATGATCTATAAAATCATTTCTTTTTGCTAGTAGTTGAACAACAAAAAATCGCACATCAAAACCCATGACTCAGAAACAATCAACTCGTCTAGACACTATGGATTTGCAGTTTCTTTTGATAAATTTAATGGATTATAGTTGCAATTATAAACACATTTCATAATTCATCTTGTGAAGTATACAGTTTTTTGTAATTTTTTTTGTTTTTTTCTCATATCAACCATTCCTTCATCCACATTTTTTAATTTCCTTGTTTCTGAACTCCTAGAAGATAAGTGAAGTTTAGATCTCCTGGAAATCATACATGCATGATGCTGATAGCTTAGACACATTTTTCTTTAATTTTTGCGGCTCTGCAAGGAGACCACCTCTTAAAAACATCATTGTAAGTATTGCTTTCTATACTTATTTATATGCCAGTTGGATGTTTTCAAACAAGAGGAAAGAAAGCTATGTGCATTGGCATGATCATTTGAGCATAAAGTCAAGTTTCGACCATACATGTATTAGCCTGAAAAGATATACTAATAAATATGAAGTCTGCTTCATTTTATCAAGTCCTTGCTGCTTATAGACCACAGTATCACAGCTTACGTGGAAAACACTAGAACAAGCATGCATGTTGGAGTAAGGTAAGTGCAGCAGTTAGGGGAAGTATGCGGGAGTATTATTGTTTGGGTTAGGGGTCAGCTGGTAGATGAAAGGAGTAAGGGTTGGGATTGGAGAGAGGATGAGAGTAGTGAAACATGCACCTCCTGAACTCAACATAGTGGGCTTTGAACCACACCTGGTTGTTAAAAGAGGGATAGCTGTAGTCCTAGCACACAAAAGTCCTGTTAGTTACTGAGAATGTTGATGCAGCTGAACTGCCCTTTCTTCCCTGTCTAGCCCAAGAAATATGAGGTCTCTTCTGCTGTACCTCTCAGGGTCATCCCTTGCAAGACTTTTGTAGAGCACAGGGAAAAAGGTGAGGTGGTAGGATACATGGTCAGACCCATCTCAAGAATCTGCATCCCCCCACCAAAAAAAAAAAAAAAAAAAAAAGAAATTTATTTAATGACCTTTGTGAGGCTTTCTTTGATACATCTGTTTATAATGAAGCAGTGTAGATCTTATGTAAGCAAACCAAAACCAAATTCTGAGAAAATTACTTTTCTTCTTGAACTACCCCATCTTTTAATTAAAAAAGTATAAAACCTAGTTCTTCACCTACCTCTGCAATGAACAACTTAGATCTTTCTAAATAATTGTAATTATTCTTTTAAGTTTTTTGGACACATAGTGATAGTAGGATTTCATTTAACTTCCAATGTACTTTGCACTTCTTTTTATATTTTTTCGTTTTGCATATGTGTTATTGTTCAAGTAGATTTATGCTTTTGTTTGTTTGCTATCAGTTACTGTTGTCTTCCCTTGCTCTATTATTCCTGATTTAAACAAGATCACAACAAAAATAAGCTTATTGATGAGATAAGTATGATTATACTGATTGGAGATTTGGTGCAGTTTATGATCCTGGGGCCCAGTCAGTCAATGCTAAGATCTTCTAAGGGCAAAAAAAGACCAGGGAATAGGGCTATCAAGCAATAATTTGAAGTGGTGAAGAGAGGTTAGAGGAGGTTGAAAGAGTAAACACAGGGACTGGTTTTGTTAGCTGATGATTTCTCTGTTCAGCCAGTTGTGATTTATGTCTCAGGTTGAGGAGTAAGAGGTAAGGAGGTGGCATTAAGGCTTTTAATTAACAAGCAGCATGTGGACTCTGCCAATTGTGTCATCATGGCAGTCACTTTTGTGGCAGAATAACAAATTGTTGAAAAATGTATTGAAGTTTCCATGTTTGAGTTTTGTCTCTGTAGTGCATTGAAAAATATTCCAGATTTTTACCATTTTCAGTTTTCTTGCTTAAGAGTGCAATTTTTGTAGTTTGAAAGTTTGGACAGGAGGAGAGGATTTATGAGGGGAGCATGGTACACTAGTGAAGGAAGGTTCGGGTTAGGATTTTTTTTTTTTAATGTACAGTAGACATAAATATTAAATAGTTGTCTGGAATGTGTAAACCCTGAGCATGGCAATCCACACCTGGTGGGTTATTGTGGTAGCCCACCAGGGCAAACATAAAAGTAGAAGTAGGATATACCAGATGTTCAGTTATGAATGAAAAGCGTAAGCTTCCTGAGCTCCAGCTTAAAAGAAAACTTCATAACAAAGAAGACTTCTTTTTCAGATCATTATTGAAGGTAAACATAATGAGCACTTTCATCAGTAACAAGACTTCTTCAGATTAAGCAGTAGTATCATGTTTTTTTAAATGCTTTAGCAGCATGAGCTAGGTGGTTGGCTTGACCGGACTCCCTCAGTGAGGTGGTGTGTTTGTGTGCAAGTCTGTGGTTGGTGGAAAAAAATCCATCTAATATGCATGTAGAAGTGTGTGTGTGTATGTGGTTGGTGGAAGAAATATACCTAAATTGCATGTGTGTGTGTGGTTGGTGGGGAAAAAAATTCACCTAATTTGCAAGTAGAGTCCTAAGCTCCCCACTGTCTCTAGTACTCCCTGTTTTCAAAAGCTTTAACAATTATTTATTAAAATCATTAGTTTGCTTGCTTCTTATGGCAAGTAAGCAAGGAGCTAAGTCTTTTATAGAGCAGTAGAGATTGATTGGTGCCCATTTATAGAGGGCATCTCATATCAACATTTTCCAGTAATATTTTTGCCATGAAGATTGTGTCTGATTTTATGGGGCTCTTGTAGAAAAAAAATACTGTTCTACAGAATATTTAGTAAAACAGTAGCATGGCGCACTTGTATTCACAACCATAGCCTTGCTTTTTATTCTACGACAGTTTTGGAAGACGTCGTCTTTTACGCTGCAGAAATATATTGTTTAACTCATGTATAATGCAAAATGACCAATTTTATTTCCTGCAGTACAAACATGTGTGAAAATGTATACTTAGATCCGAACATAAGTTTATATCTACCAACCTTTAAAATATCACAATGCGTAATTTGTTTAGATAAAATAAAATCTTGCTATATCACGGCATGTGTCCATCTACCGTCAAACTATTCAAAAGAAAATCACAGTCCATATAACTTCATTGGGTGTCATCTTAACACAAAGAACAAGCAAATGAGTATTTAACTGTACGGTTTTGAAACGTTTAAGTAGACGTAATGTTCAATCTAGATTTGTCCAGAATTAGGGGCAGGCCAATAAAGCCAAAAATAAATAAAAAAATAAATAAATAAAGGATGCATGTTTCAGTTTTTCTTTTACTGATCTCGTCAGCACAGCATAAATGGATAGTTTGGCTAGGCTTTAGAAACATAATTTTATTTTACTTTTATTTTTACATTTCTTTACCGGGATAGTTCGACTGGGTGGAAGCCCATGTGTTGCCCCGATAACGGAAAAGTACCAAAATGAATTCACTACTTCATATATTTTCCTTTCTTATGTCCTCACTCCCCATCAACCCCTTGCTGTCCCATTCTACTGTAGAAAGATCTCTTTAAAGCTGATAAATGTTTTATGCCTCTGCATAACTATGGCAGCTATAGTTCAATTATTCTTTCTATGGTTTATTAAACATTGTGAATATTTCATACTTCAGGTTTGTTTCTTTTTAATTCTTTCTTATAGCGGGCTTATTTCCTTCTTAGTGTAAAAATGCCATTCTAATACCATTATTAAAGACAAAGTCTGCAAATCAGCTAATGATTTTGACCTTTTGCTCTTTTCCTATCCTGTAATAAAATTCTTGAAGCAGCCATCTGTAATCAAACCCTTGACTGTCGACTAAAGTACAGCATCTTCTCAAGAATCTCCATAGTTTGTTCTAGGCAGAAGTATTTTCAGAATTCTTACTCTTGCAAACATTGTTCTCACATCCCTGAATTCTAGAAAACTAAGTAGGCCATTTTTACTGTTCTTATTAAAGCTTTTACCTGGTCAGCTGCAAACCATTAACCAACTTATTAATTTGCTTCAGTCCTTCTGCAAGCAGTGTGCTTATTTGTTATCTTTTAAAGCAGTTATTTGTGGATAAATTCAGATCTAATCTCTTTTACAAGGCACCCATCCATTATGAAGTACTTCAGGGTCAGAATCTCTTCCACTTTTTTTTCTGTCTTCATTAATTCGCTACCATCAGGCCTATATTATCCAGCTTGTTTCTCTATGGTCATGATCTAGTCACATTTAAGTTTTTTAAATCTATCATAAAAAGTTAGTTACTGAATGTCTCCAGAGATCTCATTAAATTGATTTCTGGGGAAACGTTTCTAAACTGAAAAAATTTGATCTTTAGTACTAATACTGGGTTTGTTTCTACCCTTTCTTCTTTCCCATCCTACAGAAACAATCCATGTAAAGATCATCCCTTCATACATATAAATGGGTATCTCTGGACCTTAATCTTTTACCCATTTGGTTATTGTGCATGATAGCACATTTTCACTGCTTAATGACATACGTCTGTTGTGGTTTTCAGTGATTGATTTAGTGGCCTGAATCACCCTCTCTGCTGTTGGATTTAGCCAGACCCTTGAGGTATGTTTAAACTTAAGAAATATTCTCCTTTAGAGCTTGCGTTGCAGACAAAGTTTTTAATTATTTGACTGTTTTTCACACTGGAATGCTCCTTCTCTTATTCCCAGTTTAGAACTGCAAGTATTTATTTTAATCACTCTGATTACTTTATCATCTTAGTCAACAATGTTAAAACTGTCCACTATTATGCAGGAATGCCTGCATCATCTCTTGTATTATTTGCTCAATTTGTAATTTGTTGTGCTCCTGAACTGGATTTATGTCTGCAAATTTCCTAACAGGTCTGAATTCTAGTCTTGTCTGGTTGCTCTGCCTTCCTTTTTTCCACTTCCGGGTTACCATCCGTCTCATTGACACTGATGTTAGCTCATATATTTGCCTAGTTCCACATACAAATTTTAATTTTCTGGTAAAATACTTTTGATTACAGTCATCAATGCTACACATTATAATTTCATACATCTTCTTCTTCAAAAAATGCATGTTGATAAAAAAACTTGCAGTTTTGTTAATTTCTAAGTGACTGACTGCTAGACATTATTGGTGACATACTGCTTTTCGATATAGACTTTATTTTTAAACTGTTACTAGATTTGCTGGTTAAGCGGACTGGTAGCGGACTTAAGAACCATTTGATACATTGTGTTTTAGACCTTGAAGAACTCAGTCTCTTACCAGCTGCTTCTACCTTGCCGAAGCCTGTGTTAATTCAAATAACATACTTTGGATAATGACCTAAGCATTTGTTTGGCCTATGTGTTTTCTAATATACAGTATTTTACCATTTAATTTGCTTATAGACGTAAGCCTGTGTTAACTTAAATTTGTTATTGGACAACAACCTATTGCATCTATGGCCAATTTATTATCACATGTACAGTGTTTTATCACATACTTTGCTTACAGTCTATGTTTAGTCTCACTGCCTATTTCAACACATTTCCTCTTCTCCCTTTGTGCACCCAGCTCAACAACCACCTGAACAGTACCATGTCTAGGGTATTTATCCTGTCCAAGACTGCTGCCTCCTTCCTAAAGCTAAGGAAAAGAGACAAACCTCTTTGGTCATCTCTCCCCCAAAGAACTCAAGAAAGTACGTCTCATTCTGACTGTTACCTACCTTCCAGTTTGTTACATACACTTCATGTGCCTACTGCTAACTCCATAGCCAGGACAGCCAGCAGCTAAACCCTTCCCCCTCCTTTAATCAGTATATCCACTCTAACAGCCTCCTTAACTTTATCTGTGTAAAACTACCTTTTCCTTAGAGCTGCTCTCTGGTTCAGCCTTGGTTGTAGTTTCACCCCTTGCCCACTAGGTGGCACCACCCCCCTTCCAGGATCTTTCCCCTTGCGTATTTTGCCTCCAGCATACAGAATTTTACCAAACACCCCTCTCTAACTTTCTGTCAGACCCACTTACACTCCTTCCTCCCTCCATTGCTACCACACATTTCACTATCACCTTTACTTACCCAAACAATCAGCAGTTCACTGATTGTTTTCCCTGCATTTGATCCTTCTCTGGCTCTACCTGCTCTGTTCGCCCTGGGGCTCACTCCGCTCCCCTACCCTGCCCCCAATTTCCACCCGCCCCCACTACTTCTACATATATACTTAACTAAGCACACACCCCCATTAATTGAACAATCCCACTAACCACTTTCACCCAATCACTACTCAGCCTTAATTCACACACCCCCCTTCCCACACTTTCCTGCAAATCACTCTACTTCATCACCACACATTTTTTCTCTTAATTTATCTAGCAAACTACCCACTAAGTCTACACCTACCACCACTTCAATTCTAAAACTTAAGCCACTGTACTACCTAACACCACTACTTCCAACATCAGCCACTTCCACATATACACAAACCCCTCCTGTAATACTACCCACCTCTTCACACACACTGGGCCACTCCAAAACCTATACTTTCCATACAAACTAATTACTTAAACCCAAAGAATAAAAACTATTACCAACTCCTACTAAAATTCTCCAAACTCATAAAGAGTTTACTACCTAACCTCATAGCTGACGGAGATATCCATCCCAACCCAGGCCCTAGCTCTCCAGCTACCACTCACACCAAAATAAAAACTCCCACCAACATAAGAAATTCTCACAATGCCCCCAAAGCATTTCTAGTCTGCCACCTAAATATCAGAAGTATAAAAAACAAACTACAAGAGCTACATGCTGTCATAGACATCCACTCCCCCGATATCTTTTGCCTCACTGAAACTTGGCTCAAACCCACAATCCCTGACAATGAAATACTTCCCCCCTGGTTACAGTATTACTAGAATAGATCGTACAGGTAAAAAAGGAGGTGGAGTTGCCATACTATACAAATCCACCCTCGAGCTATCCACAATTAACATCCCATTAAACCTGACTGCCACCAATACAGAAACTATCCTCTCTAAAATCCAACTCAATAACAACAAATCTATCAACATAGTGTGTAGCTATATTCCCCCAGGCAATAACATTAACACCCTAGAAAGTACCCTCCATTGGTTATCCTCCACCCACCCCCAAGAAACAATCATTCTCAAGGACTTTAACATCGGCTGGACATCCTGTTCAGCTGACTTCCCCACTACCTACATTAACTTACATGGTTTCACCCAAACAATTCTACCCCCACTAGAATCAACAAACACAGCAATAAGGAAAGCATCTTAGACTGGATCTTAATAAATAACAAACCACATTTATACAAATCAGGCACCCAACCTGAGGCCATGAGCGATCACCTGCTAACCTACATAATGGGAAATAGAGAAGACCTGCCCCACCAAACCACCTTTAAAACTCTCCGATTAAAAAAAAACTTTAACCTAAATAGTTTCCTATCTGATTTAAACTCTTTTAAATGGGACAATCTGAAACTACTCCCTCTTGACCAAGCAGTTTCTTACTTTAACACCAGATTCCTAGCGATTCTAGACAACTATGCTCCCACATGTAGAATCAGAATCAAAAACAAAATAGCTCCATGGCTTACCAACACTACCAGACAAAAACTAACAGCCAGAAATGCAGCATCTACCTCTTGGAGATCCACTAAATCCCCTCAAGCCCACCAGCTATTTAAACAAAAACGAAGATAAAAGATCCATCCTGCAAGACAAGCAAAGCTACTATATCAACCTGCAGCAAAAACAACAAAATCACTCTCAAAAATTTTGGTCAGGCGTGAATAAACTACTACACCCAGGAAAATCTGCTACCCCCACCCCATCAACATCTTTACACCTACCCACTGATTCTGTAGCTAAGACCCTTTAACACTTTCTTCACCGAAACTGTAAAAACCCTAGCTAATAATCTACCTCCCTCCTCCTTGACTACTAGCACAGCTATTCAGGAGATCCCCCCCTTAAAATTCTACTACATCCCTACAGACTATATCAAATCATTACTAAAAAAATTAAAACCTACCTCCCTGGCAGCAGACCAAATTCCCGCAGATTTTCTACAAAAAGCTGCCAACGTAATAGCTTATCCAGTCTCCATCTTAATCAATCATTCTATCCAGGAATCCTACATTCCACCCATTTGGAAAATAGCTCATATTATTCCACTTCATAAAGGGGGAAACTCCACTAAACTCACCAACTTCAGACCTATCGCCATACTATCTCCCCTAGCCAAAATAATGGAGAAATGCATACAAAAACAACTTCTTAACCACCTGACACACAATAATCTCCTAGCACCATCCCAGCACGATTTCAAACCAGCCCACAGTATTACTACTGCCCTTCTCACATTCTCCCACAAAATAAATCTAAACCGCAATCAAAACCTGCTTTCCTCTGCCCTCTTCCTTGATTTGTCAAAAGCATTTGACATGGTTAACCACAACCTACTCTTAGACTCTCTCAAATCCCTGTCCATAGACAACCCAGCAATCAACTGGTTCCATTCTTACTTACATGGCAGGCAGCAAGCGGTCCAGTGGAAAGAGCATCTATCCCCTCTTTTACCAATCACTCTAGGTGTACCCCAAGGTTCTATTCTGGGACCCCTCCTTTTCTCTATTTTCATAAATGACCTGCCCAAAGCTGTCCCTCATGCTACTACTATACAATATGCGGACAACTCCACACTAACCTGCTCTGCTGCAACTCCCATACAATTACAATCCCTATCCCAAACAACCTTCAACAAAGTAGAGAACTGGCTTAATAATCATCAGCTGTTATTGAACCCAAACAAAACCAAACTTCTACTATTCTCCCCCACCCGGAAGATTGCACCACCAACATTTTCAGTCTCTTCTCATAATGGTGCCATAATCTCTCCAGAACCAACTACAAAACTGCTAGGTATAATCATTGATAATAATCTAAACTACAATGTCCATATAGACAAAACTATAAAAACAGTAAACAAAAAAATAGGCTCCATGTATAGGATTAAGAAATTTCTAAACCCAACTGCTAGAACAGCCATAGCTCGCACACATCTTCTGCCAACAGCCATAGCTCGCACACATCTTCTGCCATCCCATCTTTACTAACTTTTCCAAATCAAATCTCAACAAACTCACAAAATGTTACAACAATATAGCAAGCTTTGCCTCAGGCTCAGAGTACAGAACTCACCACTGCCATAATCTTCAAAAATTAGGTTGGCTAGAGCTACCCAACCAAATCTATTACAACCAACACATGGTAACTCATAAAATCCTCCACCAACCTACCCACACCCCCAGTCTAGCCAATATCATTACCCCATACTTCAACCTAGCATCCCTTTGCTCTTCCAGCAGAATGCTAGTACAACATACCAAAGCCAACAACTCAGCTGGTGATTCCTTATTCTCTAACACTGCTGGCAAAAAATGGAACTCCCTTCCTGCTGAACTCACCACCAGTTGCTCCTTACCTCACTTCAAAATATCACTAAAGACACACATGCACAATAACTGGCTATGTCCTTGTCTAAGCCCTGACTAAAACCCAATTTACTCAGTCTGAATTACTACACTGACTTGAGTTTCCACCAAAGCTTGTCTCAGTCTTAGTTAGGCTTAGTCAAACCCAACATCACTGATATAATCCATTTCCATCTTAGCTATCTAAGATAATTCCCCTTTTCTCTCCATACCCTCCTTCAATTTATTTTTCTTCCACCCCTTTATTATCTCTAGCTTCCATCATCTGAACTGCTACCTTCCTTTCTCAGCCTCTGCTGCCTTCTACCCAACCTACCTTTCTCTTACCTCATTCTTCCTCTCTTTCTTTATAAACAACCTTCCTTTTCCTGTCTCCTCTTCCTACACCCTCATTTCTCTAATATGTTCTTTTTCCCCTTTATTGCTTCCTCCATCTCCCACTTTTTTGACTTCTCTTATCAATTTAAACCTTACTTCGAAACTTTCTTCATTATGGAACCTATTTGTAGCTGACTTCTGATATCTGTTAAATTGATTAATATCTCTGTAAATATTACCTTACTTAGAACATTCTCTTAAATGTGTAACCTTTTTGCATTTTTCTTTTGATTTTTGTTAAATTGCTAATATTACTGCATACATCATGTTAAATGTTTTATTTTGGAGCTTTTCTCCCTGGGCCTCCACTGAAAATGGACATGTATCCAGTCGGACTTTCCTGGTTAACAAATGTAAAATAAAATAAAAATAAAATAAAGTAAAAATAAATAAGTGAATTAGAGCTGCATTTAAACATTTTAGCTGATCTGGCGCCTTTGTTGCTTTCCTCCTTATTATTTTTGGATTTGGCCCTTAACAAAGAAGTTGAGTGGTATGATGATGATTGTTGTATGTGCTGCTTTTTTAATAGTTTAATTATTCCTTGTTCTACAACATTTCTGGAGTCTTTGCTGTGCCTGGTGTCCAACTCTTCCTTAGTAGTCTTTATTGCTGTCCAGCTTCAGTTTTTTTCACATCTTTTAGTGGTATTATACTACTAAGCATCATCTAAAGCCCTGGTCTTTTTTCACTTTTGCTGTTTAGTGGGTTATTTATTAGCTTGGTTATTTGAGTTATTCTTACCATTAAAAACACTTCAGCCTATTTGCATGATCCTGTAGTCCTATGACAATTTCAGATGGAATGTCTATATGTATACAAAAGCCTTGTTGCAGTTATCAAAAGATGTGATTTTAAATAGTCTTTTCACTGTTTGGTCTTAATAATTCATTTAATGTATCTTTTCAAAATGTTCTGTATTGTGTTGGGCACTCTTTGAAAGGACTAGTAACTCTAAGACACCAGAGTGCTTGACTGAGACTGGATTGTATTATTCTGCAAGTAAAACCAAAGCTTAGAGGCACTGTTTATAGTGGTGTTTGTTACATTTGCTTCATCAGAATGAAGTTATTATGCCCAGAGGAGCTGGTTCTACTCTTTTACCAGTTTGTATAATCTTCTCTTAGAGATGGGATATTTTAGCAGTAATCAGTGATTGGCTGTGCTTAATACTAAATTTGCCCATGGCCAACGTAATTTGATCCTGAGCTCAAATCCTGAGTTATCAAAGAAAGCCAGCCATGGGTAAATCCAGCATCATCCAGAAAGGATCATAGAAGAATGCTATGCTAATGAGCTGCCTAGCCATGCTTCCCAAAAATATTAGAAAGGTATTGGTCCCATACGTTATGTTGGGGGGGATATAAACTAGGACATGATTGGTCAGCATTTACAAGCTTCTTTTCTTTAATAGAGACACAGGTGCCAGATCAGTGGTAAATTTGTGATTCTCTATCCATTAATCCATGTTTTGTTTGAATAAATGTAGTGAAAAAACTTTACTTCACATGGATAGGAAACCTTTTCCAGAGAAGAGGCAGCTAATGAGGCATATACATGTTCCTCCAGCTTGTCCTATTTGTGTTGCAGTCTAGGTTTAGATCCCTAGAATGGGAATTGTTGATGCTATTTGTTTTATGGATGTGCAACAGTTCCATTAAAGATGTATCAGATAATACTTTGTAGGCCAGGCATAGGCCACCTCTCAACAGTACAAGGACAATGCTTTAAGGAAGTCCCCATAGGATATGTTTTCTATACTATGTGTTCTTTTTGTGAGGGAACTCTGTGGTCACTCCTGTTGTTGCATATACCTGGTCAGGTACAGGCTGAAGGCTGCATTGTACTTGATTATTTGTCTTATCAGGATGAAATACAACAGAACAGTGGCATCTATGGATATGGATGGTCATACATGCTTTATATGTTGTGCAACATGGAATTATACTCTTATAACTGTAAGCAAATGTTGTTCAAAGGCCAAGTCAGTGTGTGCCTGTGTTTCCAAATCCCTGTCTACTTTTAGGGGTGTATTATCATTGTAATACTTGCAGGGGTGGCCATCTTCCTGAAAGATACTATTTTGCATTTCTTAGCATTGAGTCTAAGATGCAATTCCAGCAGCAGTTATTTGTCTTTCAGGCCTTCTTGGAAGATGTCTGTGTCTTAGGGATTCAGTGAGTGCAAAATAACCTACCTACAGAATTCCTAAAAATAGCAGCAGACTCTGTTGCCTATCCCATGGCTATTCTGATCAACCCTTCTATCTCAGAACTCTGTCCCATTAAACTGCAAAATATCTTATATTATCCCCCTGCAGAAATGGGCAACTCTACCGAGCTCTATAACTACAGGCCCATTGCTATCTTAGCACCCTTTTCCAAAATTCTAGAAAAATGTATCCACATGCAGCTTCTAAACTACCCACTAACTAATAGCCTATTATCTAACACACAGAATGGATTCTCCCCACACCACAGTATGACAGCTGCCCTCCTGTCACTCTTCTCTCACTTGGTTCCTTAGCTACTTATCTGGGCAACAGCAAGCCGTCAAATGACAACAGGAACTCTCCTCCCTACTACCTGTCAACGTGGGAGTACTTCAACATTCTGTTCTCGGCCCTCTAATTTTTAGTATTTTTACCAACCGACTCCACTTATCTACTCCTCTTGCCTCCATCATACAATACACAGATGACTCAACTCTTATCTGTGCTGCACCTTCCCTAAAACAACTTGTTTTCACAACTCAACAGTCTTTCTTAGCAGTCAAAGCAGGGCTATCTGATTCACAACTAATTCTGAACTACTCCAAGACTAAACTGATGGTCTTTCACCCCAGAAAATCACATGATCCCCCTACTCCATTCCAAAATACATTCCTCCAACAACACCATTATATCAGCCATCACCCATACCGAATTATTTTGTGTATTAATTGACAATAATTTGAAATTAGAGTGGTGCTTGCAGTAGCGTTGTCGCCTCACAGCAAGATGTCGCATTTGATTCTCAGTTAGAGCGTCTTCTGTGTGGAGGCATGCGTGCATGGGCGTGCCTTCGTTGAAGGTTGTGCATCAGGGCTGGTAACTCAGCACGTAAAAATCTACTACCAAACATTAGTGGACCGGAGTTCTGCTGTGGCTACCCCTAGCCGGGATAAGCCGAAAGACACAACAACAACAACAACAGTCCATCAAAAAGACATGCATTAAACTAACCTCATTGTATAGAATCAGGCCTTTCCTTACTAACAACACTAGGCAGAATATAGCCCGAACCCATGTACTTTCCACCCTACTATATGCCTCTCCTATTTTCACAAACCTAACTAAAAATGACCTAGCCAAGCCTGAAACCTGCAGTAATAAAATCGCAAAATTCGCCATATACAGGTCACATAGGTCTTACCACTGCTGTGCCTTATGTCAACTAAACTAGCTAGAACTACCCCACTACTTGACTTTCACTCAGCTCACCACTGTACACAGAATAGTACATCAACCTGATAAAACTTCCAGCCATATAGTAATACTCATCTACTCCGATCCTCTAGTAAATCCTTACTACAGGTCACTAAATCCAACAATAAAGCAGGTGACTCTCTCCACTCTAACTACATCTCCAAAATATGGAATACCATCCCTCAGCCGATCCTAACCATTGTCAACCTATCTAACTTAAAAAAAAAAAACTAAAAGACTTCCTCAGCAACAATTGACTTTGCTCATGTACCACTCCTGGCTAAAGTCACTCCCTCAACCACCAACTCTACCAACTCTAGTCTCATCCCATATTCACCACATCTATTTCTAATGCCTGCACTTATTACTTTACCACCTATCCTTTCCTCCTATTCATCAAAAACTGTCCTAACCTCTCTTCTCTAACTAGACTGCTTTTACTATATACCAATTCTATGTCCCCTCATCTATTTACTTAAAATTCTTCCAATTGTCTTCCTCCCTCTCTCCTGTTATTCTCTCTCTCCCTCCTCCTCTCTCTTCTACACTAACTCCTCCTGTCTGTTCCCTACTCTTCTGTCTACCTCCCTATTTTATTAACCACTCTAGTTCTGTATCCAGCCATGAAATGATGCCTAACCCTAACAGCAGGCTGTCTATTTGCTTACAACTCTGTAGACTGAATTAAGGATGCTACTCTTACAGGATGTTTGTGTTCCACATGTAATACTCTGTGGTCAATCTATTCTCTAACGTGTATTTTATGTCCTTTTATCTTTTGTGACTATCTTATTAACACATTTTAGCAAATTTTAAATGTTTTTATTGTAATTTTCTCTGTAATTTTTTTTCTGTAGCTTTTCTCCCTGGGTCTCCACTGAAAATGGGTTCTTGCTCAATCTGACTATCCTGGTAAACAAAAGTAAAATAAATAAATACAATTTCTAAAAGTACCAGGGTTATCCAATGTCGCAGGTCTTATTTTTATTTCAAAGGATACAGCTTTATAGTCTGACCTGAGTATTGCAGAAAATACACATAGTGGGGGATGCAATAATCCCCCATATTGTTGAGGACTAGGTCTAGGACGTTAGTGCCCCTAATGGAAGTATACACTATCTGGTCCCATGGTATTGGTGTTTACAAGGTCCAGGAATATCTGGGCCTGCATGCTAGGGTTTGATTTCAATTTAACTGTGAGGTAGTTAAAGTCGCCCATGAATGTGGCATTGCAAGGATATGGTGCAGGGCTTTTCCTTTGGTAATTTGGACATAGAGAAGCTCAAGCACTTCATATTGTTTGACCAGGCTTGAGGTGTGTGTGTGTGTGTGTGTGTGTGTGTGTGTGTGTGTGTGTGTGTGTGTGTGTGTGTGTGTGTGTGTGTGTGTGTGTGTGTGTTTTTTAATATAAGTTTAGACACACCCACCTTTTTCCATTCCTGTGCGGCAAGAGGTCTAAATGTTTGGAGGCACTATAGCCCTGCCAGGGTGCTGTATGCAGCTTTAAACCATCAATCATCATCATCTTCAACCCACTTTTTCCCCATTTTCTACACGGGGTCTGGATGTCATGTCAGCTGTCACCATCTCTCTCGCTCTTCATTGCCACTTTTCTTCCTTCTTCAACACTCATGCCTACATGTCACAGGTCTTCTCTCACACACTCCATCTACCTCTTTGCTGGATGCCGTCAATTCCTCTTACCTTTTTCCTGTCTGAACCAAATCATCTTCGCCAGATTGTCTTCTGGTTTTCTGCACATGTACCTGAACCACTGTAATCTGCTCTCTCTGACCTTTTCTGCAATTGCAGCTACTTTGGCTTCTGATCTTATGTCTCTCAGGCACTTCACCTCTAGCTTACTCAACTGCTCTGCCTTCACTGCCCAGGTTTCTGTACCATAGAGTAGTACTGGTCACACCACTGTCTTGTACATCTTAGTTTTCAGCTTCTTTGGCTTTTTTCTGTCATATACTACACCTAGCACTCATTGCTAGTGGGCTGTAGCCACTCTGATTCTAGCTTTGATGTCCTGATTAAGACTTTCCTTCTCCTCAACCACCCCCCCCAGATACTCAAAGCTGTTAACTTGTTCCACTATTTTCCCTTCTGTCTCATTTCTCAGTTTCTTCTGATTTCCCCCATTTGCTACCATTACAACTATTCTTTGCTGAAGTTCTTGTTGAGAGGCTGCCTGTAATGTCACATCATCTACATACAGCAAGTTTGTCGATATGTCCCCTCCAATCTGTTTGCTAATGTAGCCAATCCCAAGTATGAACAGCAGTAGGTTCAGAGCTGAACCCTGATGCACACCCACTGCCACCAGGAACCCCTCTATGAGACCAAGCACTGTTCGTACTTGAGTCACTGGGTCATTGTACATAGCTTGCACTAATTCTACCAATGTACCTGGGACTTTGAGCCAATGTAGGCTGACCAAATCACCTTTCTTGGGATCCTGCCATATGTTTTCTCCAAGTCTAGGAATGCCCAGGTGGACTCTTTCTTCATCTCTAGTTTCTTTATAACTATCTGTCTCACTGCAATCATCGGGTCAGTTATGCTGCAGACTGAGCTGAATCCGAACTGTTCATCTACCAACTTACTTTCTGCTATCTGCATATTCATTTATTGATCACCCGTACCAGAACTCTCATGTATTTTTTGATACCTCTGTATTACCCACAGTCGTGAATTTCCCATTTGTTCTTGAACACTGGCACTAGTATATTTATTCTCCAGTCATCTGGGATATGCCTTTCTCCTCTATCTCACCCACCTTCTTTGTCATATCTTCTGTGACCTTATCTGAGCCTGTTGCTTTTCCTGACTTAATTTCCTTAGTGCTGTTCTTCTGTGGTGGACTCTTCTCTCTTTGAAGGCCATATCTGGGGCAGTACAGCTTCAGTGGGGTTTTCTTTATTCAGAAGCTGCTGGAAGTACTTCTTCCATTTGCCTTTGATGTCCTGTGGACTGTTAGAAGGTTGTTCTCATCCCTTATGAAGGGTTTCTGACTATCTTCTTTATCTTTTTGTCTTTGTCTTGCAACCTGAAATAGTACCTTTGTGCCATCTATTAACTCACTTTCCACAAGGTGGTAGAGTACTTCTAATGACTTGTTCTTTCATATTGCAATTTCTTTCTTAGCCTCTTTGTTAGCCAACCAGTATTCCTTCCCAGCCTGGTCCATCTGGAGCTTTAAACCATGTATCAGTAACTGTACAGATGTCTACATTCTCCAGGTTAAGAAGAGCTTACTTATAGGAGTGGGGTTTAGTCTACTAGCATTAAGTAGTTACACCTTTAGGCATTTTTAGGTTGGTTTTGCTATGTCAAAAGGTTTATCAGTTTGTTAATGCCAAAACAAAAGGTACTATGTCAGTGGATAAGGTTTAAACCAATATTAAAAAAACTAGAGGGGGCAGGTTCAGACCAACCCTGGTAGAGCAGCACCGTCTGTCAACCATATCCTCCCAGGTTGACAAATACATATTGTACTTCCTGTGAATAACACTAAAACTAAGTCAATTATTAAAATCAATTGCCTTCTGTTCATATTGTGGCATCATCCTTGGAGAAGGTATAAAACTACTCAATGCTAGGCTCATACCAGTCGGGGGAAACATAGTCCAAGAGTTCAATTATGGCTTTCTTCATATAGCCCAGGGAGGTACATCTCAGGTTATTTACTCACATGTGCATGTGGAGTATGACTGAGTCATACTGGTACCTGTGGGCCAGTGACCCTGAGTGCATATGCGATTTGGTGGGAACATTACCCATGAGAGGCAACTAACCTTTTCTTGCTCACCCTGGTGAGTGGGTCATCAGTGAGCCTCACAATGGAGTCTCCTATGACCATAATGTTGGACTGTGAGGTGGTATAGGCTTAGCCTTAGAGTTACTGTGAGCTGAGGTAGAATGTGCCATGATGGTTGTTGCCTTCTATAGTGTTTGAGGTTTCTGAGGGTAATTAGATTGGGTAGATTACTTTTCAGAGCCTCAGTATATATAGGTCTATGTGTTTGTCCTGTACTGTGTCTGACAGGTATTGTGTGCTGTTATGTTTCTGACAACCTGTTTGGTATTTCTACTGGCCGCATGTGAGAGTCTTGCCTCCAGTAACTGTGTATAAGAACATCTCGCAAATACCGCATCAGATTGTTTGAGAATAGGTGGCTGTCAGAAAACATGAGACAATTGCTACATTGACTTAAGACTCACACTTCTACCAGGTTGGCTCCAGAAATAGCAGGAAAGCACTGCTCCATGGTTTCAGGTATACATATAGCAGGTTTCAAGGGGTCTGGTATTAAAGGATTTATGACCACTGTAAGGGAGACCATATTTGCTAGTTAGTTAAGAAGTATAAACCTAATCTAAGTTCATGGAGTGGTGCTTGTCTTCATGCATACCTCTCAACTTCTTAGTGCAAGAAATCTGAACAAAGCCCGACAAAATGGGGGGACAACGACAAAGGCCCCAAAATAGGGACATTTTTATCTATTGTTCTTATAAATTTAGAAAGCTGCTAGAGTAACAGTTTTTACATGCAGTTTCTGAAGGATTTGAAGTCTGAAACTCAAATGTATATCATTATTTAGTGTCTTCAGTCCTCAAATCATCTCAGTGATTTGCCAGAAAACCATACATTTTAAGAGGAACAGACCAAAAATATCAGACAAAGCTCTCGACATTCTGTGAAAATCTGGACAGTTGAGAGGTATGTCTCCAGGTAAACCTGGTGCTCATTCAGCAACTACATGGTCAGGAATTATTATTATCCTGGATTATAGCTGTTTTACATTTTAGATTATTTAAACAAATGGAAATAAATAAATAAGATCTTTTTCTTTAAATATGTTAATTTATTTATCTTTTCCAAGTAATGTGTGAACATTAATGATCCTTTGCATCTTCTCTGAGGGATATCTAAGCAGTGTACCCGACAGGACAGTGAGCAGAATGCAGTTTTTAATAAATTTTTGTATGGACCTCTGCAGCATGCATGCATGCACCCCATTGAGATGTCTTGGCAGTGTTACATTTTGTTTTCCTTTTCTTTTGTGGCCTCCTCTGGAAGGCTGGAATACTAACTTCTGTCCATCTGATGCTTGTCTTTTTCTTTGCTTTGCAGAATGGGTACTGTGGTTATTCTAGCTATTATTAATAGTCAGAGCTGCTTGGAGTTATTATATCTGTTTCATGATGGATTTACAAATCTGCACAGCGATTGCTATGTCTAATCAGAATGCGCATTTTTCATAGTAATGAGCAATTCTGGATTAATTTCATCTATTTTAAAGGAGGACTATTCACTCCCATCCTTAAAAGGGCTGTTCTTAATCCTCATGTTATGAACAATTAGTAGCCTCAGACCTTCACTTTGTTAGCAAGGTTTTTGAAAAGGTGGAACACATCGAGCTGCATTCCTCACTTAAAAGTAACATCCATGATCCATTTCAATGTGGATTTTGTTCCTGGCAGTGTAATAAAATGGTCCTGGCAAAGGCCTTCACTAATTTCATAGGATCCAGGGATATATACCTTTAGTTGGTTTTCTCCTACTGGTACTGTTTTCAGTATTTTATACTAACGACTATGAGATTGTTTCAGATCAACTACAAATTACTGCTACATTGCAGGAGTAAATGCACAGGATAGCTTCTAGAATTACCTCCTCGACATCTTACTCTGTCACCTGCAATTCCTCAGGGTTCCATTTTAGATCTGTTCTTGCCTAACATTTTTTTTTCTTCTGGATGGTAGTGTTCCAGGGAGACGGTTACAATAGTATTAGTATGTTCATGAGTTCTAACTTTTCATTCCACAGGAATTTATGCCAACAATAAATGTTAGTAGAAGGTTTGGAATGCATCTCTGACTAGATGTTCAGTAATTATCTGATATCCAGCACCACCAAAATAGTTGCTGTAGTCAATCATGCCACATTCCAGGATTCTTATTCTTCAGTTGTGCCCCCTAGTATCATCTGTAGTGGTGGGAAATTGGAATTCATGCTGAAGATATAAAATATGGAGTTACTGTTGATGATAGGCTGAAACTCAAAGATCATATATTAATTTTCTTTAAATCTCATTTGGACTATTGGACTCAGGACCTGATTTCTGTAGGTTTTATATAATTTCATGGCTTGACCAAGTGTGTCAGTTTGTTAATATTGTCATATAACACCGGTTATGGCACATCTGCAGTGACTGCCATTTAGATCACACATAAACTAAAACACTCTTATTCATGATTTATTTAGTCTTACATAATTTAATACCCCTACAATAGAGATATGCTGCCATAGTGCTGGCCGGCCCATGTCCTACACTGGCCATTATGGGGTGGTTTTGTCATTCCAAATGTGTTGCTTGATTGCTATGAAATCCATACTTTTATCTATGAAGAGATTATGCCTTTGGAATGTACTGCTCAGTGGCTGAGAGACTCCCCCAATTTTAAGTAGATTTAAGAGCTTGCTTTTGTGATAACAAGACTGCTGTTTAACAAGAATCATAAATGTTAATTTAATATTATTCTGAATTGTTATTGTTTTAATACGCTATTTGTGTGTTTTATGCTATTTATCCAAAGTGTCTCGTCACTGGCACTTTAATGAATCTGAGTTTGTACAAGAAAGCACATACGACATATTTAACTGCAATATAAATAAAGAAAATGGACAGTATTGCTAGCAAATGTGTAGGCAACGCAACATCTAAGCGGATAACGAGGAGAACTTAGCAACCATATATTGTGGATCATAACCGAAAGGATACGCAGACAAAGGAAACACGTGCATTCTCTGAAAAGTAAAGCATATCTATTTTAATACATCTTTCAAACTTCATACACTCTATTAATATTATTTAAAAGTAAGACTGGCTTCCTTATATATGACTACATCAACACTGTCAAATGTTCATTATTGCCTTAAAAAGCAACTAAGTTTAGCAAAACTTGTACCTTAGTCATGAGGGCCAGCAACCAATACTAAATCTGGATTTGGGTAGCTCCACAAGTAATATTGCAATACAGCTTAATTTAACTTTGTTTACATTACAGTGGAAGGCTGTGCCTTGTATTTCATACTAACTCTGCCAGATACAAAGGTTTCTCTCAAAGCCATCCATTACTAATATTCTCACTATCCACAAATTCACTTTTTCTCAGTCTTCTTCCTTGCATACATACTTCACTTTGCATTGCTGTTTACATTGTTAGCATCACTATATAGCACATCGTGTTAAATATTCATAAATATTATACAGCAGTAAAAAAAGAATAAATATGGAAAATTGCCTGCAGAAGTTATATTGATTTACCCTACCATTCCTTTACTGCTTAAAGAAGCAATCTTAAAATATTGAAATTTTGAACTATTGACCTTTCGTTGCCTTTCTTAATTTGTCAGCAGTTGAATAACATTATTTAGTACTACATGATTTTACTCTTTGAATTGCTAATGATATATTTTCTTTAGAGGAGCTGAAGAAGCCCCTAGAAGAATATGTACACAGACGATACCCTGGTCTAGTGAAAGTGGTCCGTAATCAGAAACGGGAAGGATTAATTCGGGCAAGGATTGAAGGCTGGAAAGTTACAACTGGACAAGTCACTGGATTCTTTGATGCCCATGTAGAATTTACACCTGGCTGGTAAGTGTTAACCTATTTTGTTTACCAATTACATTTAATATACACAGAAAACAGCATCAAATTATTTCTAAGTACATTAGTGTCATGGCCAGATTTTGTTAAATGACAGAAGTAAAATACCTGTCATAAATATGTGCGGGCCAGTACAAAAACTGTCAGTGGTCAGTTATTATCTGAATTATTTAATCTTCAAAAGCTTTATTATTTGGTGCTCTTTTCAAAGTAAAAGTTGTCATGCAGTTAACTTAGTGGAGTAATGGATTTGTAATGAGCTATTTCCTGTGGCCAAGCGGTGGTTGCTGTTCTTCTTTTGGCTTTTCACGGTTAGGGGTCGCCACAGCGGAACTCTGGTCTGCTAATGATTGTCAGTAGATTTTTTATGAGTGCTGAGGTGCAGTTTGATGCCCAACCTTCAATGAAGGCGCACTCATTCTACACATGTCTTTCGAACACCACTCGACCACGGGGAGGACATGCAGACTCCACACAGAAGGCGCTCCGACCGAGAATCAAACGGGAGAACCTCTTGCTGTGAGGCAACAACACTACCCCTGCACCACCATGGCTTATCCTGTGGCCAAGCGGTACAAGGTTTAATTCCCTCACCCCCATTGCCTAACTGTTTGACTCTGAGCAAGTCACTTAACCGTATACCACTCCTGGAATGAGTCTGAAAAAGGTCCATGGACATCAGTGCTCTACCCTGGAAAAGAAATAAAATAAAAAGGCTAAATGTCAAACTACAAAATACTGGAAAAAGTATATGCACTGATATATGTGGAGAAAAAAATATATCAACTCTTTATACATAAAACCGAGGAACCAATTTACAGTTTTAAACCAAGTCACTAAAGACACCAAAAGATAAAAACATTGAAAAAGTTAAAAGTGTTAAATTATGCAAGTGTTATAAACAAATGTGATTAGGATTTTGTGCTTAAGAAGCATATTTTTCCAATTAAAGCCTCAGATTTTCAGCTTCATGAAGAGGTACTAGTAAGAAATCCAGGGCACTTTTCTGACTCACGATGCTTGATGCAAACGGTTAATGTGCTTGGCTAAGAAATATATAAAGCTGGTATCTGATCAAGAGCATGGTTTGCATGCCATACGCTGAGTACTGTTATTTATTTTTTTTTTATTTTCAATAAACACTCAACTAAGGAATCAAAATGTCAGTATAGAACTATTTACAGTATCGAACATTTGGAAAGAAAAGAAAATGACTTTCCAAATGCACAATGCATAGTTAGTACTTTCTTCATATGACACAAGTAACAAATGTAATCATTTTCAAGTAGCTTTCAACTTTGTCCAGTCTTAATTTTCTTTTTCTCATTCAATCTAACAACAGACCACAATTGCTAAATAAATACATTCTTCTAAACTGGGTGCTTTTTTCCCGATTCGTTGTAATTACTTTTCTCAGTATTTCTAATAAGCTCCATTATACAGGGGATTCTTTTTGCTTTATACAAGAAGGAAGGGAGCATTAATTAGTATCACTGACTCTGAAATAATGCATCTTTCAGACCACATACCTTACGGAAAATTTTGAATCTCTTTACAAAATTCCCTGTTTTTGTCATATCTATAAAATGTAGGTGCATATGTTCAAAATCTTAGCCATGCAATCCAACCCAGTTGTTGTCTCTGTGTATCATGGGCATTTATTAGGAGGGAGTTTGTTAGCTAAGAAGTTTCTAGAGGTTATGTGGGGGGGTGTTAGGTTTTGATATTACTGTCTGCGTCTGTCTATCAGAAACATGGGGGTCAGACCCAGTGCAAATTTTTGATTTCCCATTCATTTGTCAAGGTTATGATATAGGGTTAAGGGTGGACTCTCCTTCACAAGGATGGGAGCCTGTTCCTGAGTATGGGGATAGTCTGAGACACATATCTGTCTTACCAACTTGTCTTATTTATGGCACAAGCAAAATTTAAATCCTTGGATCAACAGGTTCTGATCCTGTTAATTTTGCAGATGTGCAAAAGGTCCATTAGGGATGGATTTAAGGATGCCTTATGTGCCAGGCATAGATGGCCTCTCAGTATAGCTTTAATGGAATCCATGTAAGACAATATGTATACCCTGGATTCTCCTGGTAGGGAATCTTTATGGGAGTTCCAACTGGTGCATATGTCTAGTCAGGTACACTCTGAAGGTGGTATTATACTCAATAATGGGTCTGATAAGGGCCAAATAAAGTGGCACTGTGATCCTAGGACCTGGATGCCATGTTCTTAATTATAAGTTGGATGACAGAATGATTTTCTTACAACCATGGCCACATTAGTAAAAGGCCAGATTACTGTCTACACATGTTCCCAGATCCCTGACTACCGGGTCAACTCTTAGGGGCATCTCATTGATGGAGTAATTAGCCTGGGTGGCAAATTTCCTAAAAGGCACTATAATGCATTTCATAGCATTGATTTTTTTTTTGTCACCAGTCATTTGTCTGTTTTAGACTATCTTTGAAGATATTTATGTCATGGGGTGAGGGATCTATGATAGCTCCCAATTTGCAGTCACTTGACATTAGCCTTTACCTTAAAGAAGTAGATGCCAAATAGGTACAGTCCTAGCATGAAGTCCAGTGCTACCCTGCTGGTGACTGGTCTCTGAGTGGAGGAGGTGTCACCAATCCTGACTTCCAGAGTCCTGTCTATGAACCAGCTAGCAATTCAATAAGTTATGCAGGGGTTTATGTGCAGTTTGGTGAGTTTGTCAACGATACCTAGGTAGGGTATTATAATGAATGCCTCAGCCAGGTCCAAGTAGGTGGTATGGACTGTTTTCCCCTCATCCATTGCCTTGTGACATTCTCAGAATATTCACTAAGATTAGTAGGCATGACCTTCACTTGACAAAACCAAACTGGGTTGGTTCAAGTGGGTGAAGGTTGTCTATGTCTTTAGTCATTTCTAAAATAATTATCTGCATCGTTTTGCATATTAGACTAGTCTGACTAATAGGTCTGTAGTTTCAGGGGTTGGTTGATGGTCCACCTTTGTGAAGTGAGATAACCATTGCAGTTCTCCATTCCCATGGTACAAAGCCTCTTTTGAGTCTATAAAGTGACTCAAGTTGTCCTAATAGGTCATGATTCAAGCTATTAAGGAGGCATCCTGGGATGTTAAGGCCAATTGAGAGTGTTTTTGGCCTTAGAGAGCACTGCCAGGGCCTTCTCCTTGTTAATAGTTGGGGGGATTATGCTAATAGGTATTTCATGGGGGGAGGCAGGGGTGGAGTGGGGGTGAATTTTGAGCTTAATTTCAGTCAGCAAATTCGCTATGTTGCTTTGCTTAGTGAAGGTACCAACACTGATCACCAGTTCAGCACACTGATATGTGGTGCCTTTGAAGCTTTGAATATAGCTATAGAAGGGCTTGTGGTTCTCTCTAGTTTGTGAAATTTTCCTGACCTTGTAATTGGTCTTGTTGGATTTAATTAGCCCTCTTAGCTTCCTGTTTATTTGAATTATGACACCAACCAGCCTTTAATACTTTTTAAACATCCAGCAAAAAAAAAAATAATTGATTTAGAAATGTTACTTAATTTATATGGCACGATAAATATTCTATTTAAATATCTCCATGTAAAAATCTTCTAATAAACACTTGATGAACCATAAGCAACGTTGGTGCAGGTTGAGAATACAAGTGAGCAAAAATTGCTTTATAAATTCTATCACATAATCTGAAGAGCACCATGGTGTACACACAGTCTGGCGATAAACTTAGAGTTAATACTGGGACAATTTAGAGTATTAATAGTACTGCTACTGCAATGTCAGTACTGTTAATTATTAAAAACAAATATTACTTGGTAATGCTACCTTGTTATTCATTTAAGCATTACTTGTCTTCTGCAGCATTGTAAAACATTTGCTTCCCACAATGCGGATTGATATTAGGCACTGTCTTCCAAGAAGTTGACCTTGATAATTAAAAAGAATATAGGTGTGCTACAGCCATTTATAAATCCATATTCTATGGGAGAGAGTAGTATCATATAGTAGACAGCGGCCTGGCTAAAGAGCTCCAGGTAGCAGCTTATCCTTGCCTTGTGCATTTCATTGTAGCATTATGCAATCATAAGTAGCTGTATGGCACACGCATAGGGGGTATGCTATGTTAGTCTGTATCTATATAGAGCTATTCATTTTCACCAACTAAAGTGTATATGTAGAATGGTTTATACTGTGTTTGGACTGATAGCTGCTCATGTGCAATGAACATTACATCTTTATTTATGCTTTGATCACCTTATCTGTAGCTTATGAGATGTTCATATAGATATACTAGTATCATTCTAAACTCAGGAACACTGGCAAGAATATACTTCTTCAAAGACTACATATTGTAGGAGGAGCATTGCTGTCAGAACTGTTAACCTGCCTTTCCGCAATGGCTAAGCTAACTGCAGTATTGTTTTTTTACTGTAAAACATTCTAGGGAGAATTGCTTAGTGACCACCAAACTCCATGTGCTCTAACATTGTCTGACAGGTAGGACAGCCCTTGTATATCTGACAATCTGGAGGAATAAGCAGTGTTGCCATGGAAACATGGAAAGATATAGCCTAGTATAGTACATTCAGTATGTAACATCCTGACTGTGTTGTTACACTATGTGAGGAGATTCACATCACTGGGTTAGCCTAGTATAGTACATTCAGTATGTGACATCCTGGCTGTGTTGTTACACTATGTGAGGAGCTTCACATCACTGGGTTAGCCTAGTATAGTACATTCAGTATGTGACATCCTGGCTGTGTTGTTACACTATGTGAGGAGATTCACATCACTGGGTTAGCCTAGTATAGTACATTCAGTATGTGACATCCTGACTGTCTTGTTACACTGTGTGAGGAGATTCACATCCCTGGGTTAGCCTAGTATAGTACATTCAGTATGTGACATCCTGACTGTGTTGTTACACTATGTGAGGAGATTCACATCACTGGGTTAGCCTAGTATAGTACATTCAGTATGTGACATCCTGAGTGTGTTGGTACACTATGTGAGGAGATTCACATCACTGGGTTCTGGTCATTGAATTGGACAAAAATTCAGCAGACAACAGGGCCCCAACAAGAAACACATTTGGAAAGCCATGGCCACTGCTGAATGCAGCCCTCATTACTTAAAAGGAACACCCCAAACTATCTACTGGAATTGCTGCACTCAGTGTGATGCAGGTTTTCCTGCCAGCCAGAAATTGAAAAGCATGCCTAGTTTTTGAATAACTTGTTTTAAATCTGAAATATTGTGTGATTCAAAGTTGCTGCATTGACATCAATCATGTCAACTTAACGCCATGTCAGCCTTACCCACTAGACCATGTATTAATATGTGTGTGTGTTATATAAACAGTGGATATAAAAACTGTACATACCCCCTGTTAAAATGCCAGGTTTTTGTGAAATAAAAAAAGAGACCACAATAAATAATTTCAAAACTTTTCCCACCTTTAATATGACCTATAACCTGTAGATTTCAATTGAAAAACAAACAAATCTGTTGGGGGATAAATATAAAAAATAAAAAACGTACAATAAGTTGCATACGTGTGCACACCTTTAAACTAATATTTTGTTGAAGCAACTTTTGATTTAATTACAGCATTCAGTTTTCTTGGGTACACACCTGCCATCAGTTAGAGACTCTGATTAACCCCAAATGAAGTTCAGCTGTCCTAGTAGGATTTCCTGACTTTTATTCAGTTGCCTGCTATGGCAAAAGCCATGGTTCACAGAGAGCTTACAAAGTATCAAAGAGATCTCATTGTCGAAAGGTATCAGTCAGGAGAAGGATACAAACAAATTTCCACAACATTGGATATACCATGGAACACAGTGAACACAGTCAACAAAAAGTAGAGAAAATATGGGACAACAGTCACATTGCAAAGAACTGGACGTCCCTCCAAAATTGATGAAAATACAAGACAAAAACTGGTCAGGGAGGCTGCCAGGAGACATACAGCAACACTGAAGGAGCTGCAGGAATTTCTGGCAAGTACTGGTTGTGTACTACATGTGACAACAATCTCACGTATTCTCCATATGTCTGGCCTATGGGGTAGGGTTGCAAGATGGAAGCCTTTTCTTACACAGAAAAACATCCATGCCCAGTTAAAATTTGCAAACCAATACAGCAAGCCGCCCAAATAAATGTGGGAAAATGTGTTATGATGTGATGAGACCGAGGTTGAACTTTTTGGCCACAATTCCAAAAGGTACTTTTGGTGCAAAAACAATGCTTTGCATCATCAAAAGAATACCATCCCCATAGTGAAGCATGGTGGTGGCAGTATCATGCTTTGGGGTTGCTTTTCTTCAGCTGGTACTGGGGCTTTAGTCAAGGTGGAGGGACATATGAACTGTTCCAAATACTATCCACTGTGTCACTTTTGGCCCAAAACCTTCAGGCATCTGCTAGAAAGCTGAAGATGAAGAAGAATTTCACCTTTCAACATGACAATGATCCCAAGTATACATCCAAATCAACAAAAGAATGGCTTCACCAGAAGAAAATGAAAGTTTTGGAATGGCCCAGCCAGAGCCCAGACCTAAATCCAATAGGAAATCTGTGAGGTGACCTGAAGAGGTCTGTGCACAAGAGATGCCCTCGCAATCTGACAGATTTGGTGCGCTTTTGCAAGGAAGAGTGGGCAAATATTGCCAAGTCAAGCTGTGCCATGCTGATAGACTCCTGCTCAAGAAGACTGAATGCTGTAATAAAATCAAAAGGTACTCTATCAAAGTATTAGTTTAAGGGTGTGTGCACTTATACAACCAGCTTATTGTACGTTTTTTATTTTTTATACTTTTCCCCAACAGATTTGTTTGTTGTTGAATTGAATTGTAAGAATATCACTTTTGTATATCACAAAAACCTGGCATTTTAACAGGGGTATGTACACTTTTTATATCCACTATTATGTGTCTGTGTGTGTGTTACATGTTTGTGTATGAGATAAACAATGGTCAGTACTACATTCACAGCCTGTGACAAGTTGTATGTACTATAAAATAACTCCAGTGTGAGTTCAATTTAACACATTAGCAAAAAAAAAAGGTTACACAGTAATTTTTGCTCAACCTTCTTATTGTAAAACATGTTATTTGTTTGTTAGTGTAACAATCACATTAAGCATAATCCATTTTCCTGGCGTGGCTATCAGGATAAATGGCCTTAGACAAATATTCAGAAAATTAATAAACCTGTCACTCCAGATAGATAGTCCCATCACGTGAGAAGGCAGTTATGTAAAAGAGAAATAAAACGTGACGTATATTAATGAATATGGTATAAATTACTGAGTTTTGCTTAGGAATTGTGTTGCAAATCACACAGATGCACCATAAATATTTAGTTAAGCAATGACCACTAATAAAGATAGAGTCTACTTCATAATGTCAAAAGCCGACAATATCAAAGCTGATATTGTCAGCACCCCAACATTGAAATCGCAGAACATTGTGCAGGTAAACGGAAATCTCCATAGGGGGACATTTCCATTTACCTCAATGTAGTGCGGTCTCGGAGTTGGAATATTGAAGTAGGGGGTGTGTGGGGGGTGCAGGGGGGCTTGCCTCCTGCCTACACTAGTTCGTTTTTATTTTTGTTTGTTTTTTTTTAAAACATTATTCGATGTTTTAGTACATTGATCACTAGAGGTCGACCTTTAGTGATTCCATGTAGTAAGATTTCGATAATGTGATATAGACGCTAAAGGTACAGCAGATTCATGTTGTAAAGTTACTATAAAGGATTGCAAGAAAGGTTAACCATTGTACCCGTTATGCAGTTGGAGTCAGGAAGCCCACTGCGACTGATAATGAGAGTAGAGACAGGATGACACATTGGGTCATGTTGCAACATTGTGGCATTTGTGACTCTATTTTTTGGTAAAATGGCTTCAGATGCATTATTAAGTGCTTGCTTGTGTGGGATCCATGGCTTTGGAAGAACCTGTTTGGGATTAATGGGTGTCAAAATTTGTTTTCCACTTTGAACAGTGATGCTGAGAAGGTGTACTCACTCAGCTTAGTATGGGATATTGATATTTCAGTAATGAGTTGAGTGGCAGTACAGAAAGTGTGAGGTGGTATATACCATTTCTTTAAAGACTTCAGTGCTGCACACTTGTCAAAGAGAAGTGCAGCATTATGAGTCTGTTTTGTGTGACTCATTGTAAGATACCATCTGAACGGAAGCCAGTGTGTTTGCTTAAGACACACACAAACGTATACAAACCTAGGCTCTTGAAGGATGTCTAGCAGTAAACCTGGCACTTTATGCCTACTGCACTTTGAGATCTTATGAGGATATATTATTGATTTTATCAGTTGTTCTGATTTTATTTTTAGTGAATTGCAACACCAGAACTCTTAAGGAGACCTGTATGAGAATATGGCATACTTTGAGAAGACCTGTTTCCAGAGGATAGTCACAGCTGGGCCATAATATAAGAACTAGTAGCATTTGGGAAGATGAGCATGTCTTTGGCTTTTGCAGAGGTGAAAGTGAGAATCTGATCAGTTTTGTAGAAACTGAAAATGGCCAGATATTTGTTTTGTCAGTGCTTGCAAAGCTTTCAAAGAAAAGCATCAAATCAGGGTAGGTGGTCTGCAGTGACAGAGTATCGTTTACAAAGATGATTATAAAAGAACTGCCCAAAGACCATCTGTGCTGTTGCAGTGGTCCTTAGTTTGGCACTGTAGTTGAAGTCATTCAGCCAACCTGAAAATTGTTTGTATGTAGATTTAATGCTAGGTCAACAGCAGGCAACCCCTCCCCCCACACCTTTTTTAAATTAATTAGAGTGGGCTTGGCATCCTGGTACATTAATGCAAAAATCTTTAAAAAAACGTTGGAATTGAGTATGTAGTAGAGCCTTTGATGTAATATCAACATTGTTCTTCATTCACTCACTTGCTGCTTTGCATTTCTAAGCTGGCTAAGTGTGCTGGTGCTGAATCATTTTGCATTAAGACATTACAAATAACCAGCAAAAATGTAACCTCGTTCCTTGCATAAAAGAACACCATAATGCTTCTTGGAATATATGCTGTGGTTCTACCTTACCTGACTTAAATGTATATTTCCTGCAGTTTGTTTTGCAGTAAAAATCAGTTTTCCTGCCTAAGGCAGGACTCTGACAAAAGCTTTCTCTTGCCACCCTTCACAACGCTGCACCAGAATGTTCTCTGTTTGTACGTAAGATTACTGACGAGTGCTTGTTGGATTAATTTTATAGAATACTGGTTTTATTAATGTATTTTTTTAAACTGAAAAAAAATAAAAGCTGTTATGAAGACAGGGTGGGGAACATCTGTGGAATCCAATTAACATTGTAATATCTAGGTTTAAAATGCTGCAACTAAAATAATAAGATTATCATTTGGGGTGTCATAAATTTTTAGTAGAATTGCTTTAATTTAGATGTAGGCATTTTAATTGCATGCTTCAGGCTATATGAAAAGGATTAATAAATCTGTTCTAAAATACAAACTGTCATGTCTAATGGGCAAACAATCACAGATACAATTTATACAAATCATTTACTTCTTCTGTTAAAGTATAATAACATGTAGATTTTATCTCTTTAAACACTTCTTTAAATAAACATATTTGCCTAATTTTCTAATACTTATAATCCTAATTGTTAATCATAAAATTGATATCCTATATCATATAATAAGCATCAGAGGAGATGAACTGTGCAAGGAAAGATCAGGAAAACAAAAGCAAACATTTGGGTGCAGTCTCGAAAAAAAAAAATCACAGTACAAATAGAGAGTTTGTGATCCAGTCCTTGACTCCTGAATTTTAGCTGCCTGAATATATTAATACAGTAAAATAAGATATGTATTATATGCACTGATTTTAAGGTAAAAAAAGCATTTGTGATGTTAAAAGCTGAGTCTCTTTTATAGGGAATTGGTACAATCATGGTTCCACTTTATCAGAACTTTGCAGATTCATATTTGAAAGACATTGAGTCGACAGCTGCACATTCGTAATGATTTGCCTACATTAATGGGAAGATGAACCTTGTTTTATGAGAGCCTGCATGTTACAGTGAAATGATGTGCTGCAACATGGATGCAAATCCCGAACTTTCAACAGCAGTATATACATATGTAAACACGTCTCCCTATTGCAAAAGAGTAACATGCATAATGTATAAGTGATAGGGGGACAGCTACTACACTGATAAAGGGCTTGGCACATATGTCTATAAGTATGATTCATAAACATGAATCTATAATATACTCATTTGCATACTAAGCATATAAATAGTCATGACCTTATGCCAGTAAGCAGTAGTTTTCCAGGAAAATGCAGAGATGTGAGATGAGATCAGTTGGTACTTGTGCGTACCAGGACATATTACTAAAGGGGTCACTTGGGTGAATGTTTAATTTTGGTGCTTGTGTATACCTGCACATTTTACTGAAGGGATCACTTGGAGAAATAATTGATTTTGGTGCTTGTGCATTCTAGGGCATACCGCTGAAAGGGTTGCTTGGGTGAATGTTTCATTTTGGTGCTTGTGCATTTTAGAACATACTCCTAAAAGGGTCACTAGGGGAAATAATTCATGTGTGTGTCAGGGAACTGCTTGTGCATACATGGCCAGACTATTGAAGTGATCACTGGGCAAAATAATTGATTCTGCGTCATTTTAGTGTTTGCGCACTTTTAAGGCAAAGTAAAGCACGGATTGCTGCAGAAAATAATTTGTGTGCCAGGGAAGTGCTTCTGCATACTTGGATAAACTACTGAAGGGATGGCTGGGGTCAGGTTTGTGGCTTGCAACTCCAATATCAAAGGCAAATCATCGGTTTAAATAATGGATATGCGTGTAACACAAATGATGGACTGAGTTGCAAAACTGCCTTATTAGCAGACAAAGCCTTGCATCATTTCTCATTTGCATCTCTTAATTTTACGGCCTTTTGCATTATCATAAATGGCATCTAGGCATCTTGCCTTTGCTGCACTCATTTATAGCATCAGGAATACCCCTTTCACATTCGTGCAAGTAACTGCGTACCATCTGATGTCTGGCCGTCAATGCCAGTGGTATTTAAACTATACAATATTCCAAGTATCTGTATTAAAGGTTTTAATAGGATAATAGTGCAATCTATTAATGCTGAACATCAGTGTTCTGCAAAGTCTAGTGAATGAAATAAAAGTTAGCCACCAACATATATATATATATATATATATATATATATATATATATATGACAAAAACTTCCGAAGGCATCTGTAAAACATAAATAAAACTAGGTATAACACAAAAAGAAAGAATGTGGCAAGTAGAACCTATGATTAAGCAAGCTTTCTTCAGAATAAATAAACTGTGCACACAGTAATTTTGATAGGACAAGATTACTTTTATTTGTTTTCTTACACTATTTTAACTTTGTAATCTACACAGTTTATTTATTCTGATGAAGTTCTTAAATAAATAAAGAAAAAAGCACGCTCAATCACAGGTTCAACTTGCTTCATTCTTTCTTCTTGTGTTATACCTAGTTTTATTTACGTTTTACAGATGCCTTCGCAAGTTTTGTTATTTTAATAATTTTCTTCGCCAGTGTTTTCTCAGTTTTATTCGTATATATATATATATATATATATATATATATATATATATATATATATGTATATATATATATATATATATATATATATATATATATATATATATATTATATATAATATATTATATATTTTTTTTAACCTCATGCAAGGGGAAATACTCTGATCCACCAGCAAATTTATTATGACATCAGACTGGGGTAAAAGATGAATTTCCCCCCAATGCTGCAGTTTACAGTGGCCTGTACCAGTCTATCACTCTAGCATAGGATTGTTGCAATGGATACCTTAGGTAAAAGCTGTAGGTAATAAATAAGTTATTCTTTTTATGCAATGCTATCATATTCTAGGATTACAAGGAAGTATTAAAACTGTATTCCTGTAGTACAAATGAGGTATTAGGCAGCCCTCATTTGGGTTCTTCTCAGAATAGGTTACTTCTGAAAATCTCTGCATGTTTTCTTTTTGCAGATATTACCCTCTTTATATGATCTTTTCAGCTAGATGCTCCCAAGTTCTCAGACATTAAAACACCATCCATGAGAAACTGTGCGCTTATCTCAACAATTAGTATCTGTTATTCTGCTGATGAATTATGACTTTACAGGGTCTGTGTTATGTGGACAATAAAATTCTATTAAAAGCACATGAAAGTGTACACATACCTACAGACATATGTAAATATGTATGCATGCACGCACGCACACACCCACACGCACACACACACACACACACACACACACACACACACACACACACACACACACACATACAGAAACATCATGTTCAACACACCTGAAACAGAGTAAATGTGATGCACAAATGGAAGCAATCCTTGTAAAACAAGTCTGAGTGTGAGATATAAAGGTCTTTTTATTCATACTATATGAAGTGCACTCTGTAATGTGAAGACCGTCGGCTACAAAGGAACCAGGCTTTAGCTGCATTTGATGCCACGCATCTAGGAAACTCACTGTTTCCACCCGAGTTAGATAACGAGAACATTCGTGGGCTGCTGTTCCCAAATAGTACATTCAACACGCTGCTTGTATGCATTTGGCAGCTGAAATTTGCACACTTTTACTTCAGGAGTACGTCTACCGCTCATGAGACAGGATATGCAGTGTGTGTAAACATTTCGTATTGGGGACGCTAGAGTATTCTTGGCAGCTCTGTCATGAATGTTTGTTGTCAACCCTCAGAGTGCAGTGGTCTCCATACTAGTCACCATAGTAACGAATCCTGATTCCTGATGTGCAGTGGTCATTGCCGCAGTCTTATCTATGTAAACATTATGAACTACACCCCTACTGAATCCCAGCTTATATATACATCATGAACCCAGTGTCTGTAAGATATGGCAAGTGGTATAACTGTGCACTCATTAAAATGATCAGTCGCCTGAGGAAAATTCTAATAGTATGTTCACTTCACATTAGTAAGACTTGAATTCAGTGCTCAGTGATGATTACTGATTGTGAAGGTTATGGCTAGAAGGTTACAGTGAACACACTAGCCTGTTTTTGTCGTTTTTACTGAATGGTTTGTCTGACATTTGTAACCTTTTATCTGCATGTTACTTTGGAAATTTTGCAGACACCCTAATACTTAATGTTATCAGGCTTGATTTTACACTCTATTTCTAAAGTATAACCATATAACCCTCTTATGCTGCACTGATGAGGTCAACAAAGGCCGGAACATGCATGCACATAGGTAGAGGGATTTGGCTTTATTGGCCTGAGTGTACTCAAAGACTTAAAAAGTGAAAAGTATAAGGTCATGGGTATTCAGAAGCAATGTAACTGAAACACTCTCTTATCCTTAAGGTGTCATTTGCATATATCCCATGGGCCTCTACTACAGGAAGTTTATGGTATTACATAATGAAGATGCTCCAGTGTGGATGGATCTTTCTTGCAGTTTTTAGTAAATGTCTTGGGACAGCAATCCTGTTTTGCCTGCAAAGTCCTCAAGCCGGTGTATATACCAGGTTAACAAATGTAAATAAATAAGTTAATTAAAATAAATATAAAAGAAAGGGATGTTGACTCTTTGGATATCACAGGCATAGGTTTATTGGGCTCCCAGAAATGTCATAGACATTGGTAGCTAGTGTTGTGATACTGCTGGACAACTTTATAAATATAAATGAGTAAAGGTTAATATTCAGATAGATGAATATAGTATACTGACTAGTTTGTGTAAATTTGAGGGACCAGATTACTTATCAAATCACAGGCACTGTAACAGTATTACCAAATAATGCTATTGTGGCGAGATCAGCTGCAACATTAGTAGAAGGGAGATGTAGTGTACCATGGTTCATAGATATCTGTTACTTTGTAATAATATCACTGCCAGATAGATTACATATCTAGTACCTTAATCTTCCCTAGGACTGATGATTGTTTCACATTATTCAGTGGATAAGCAATTTCAGTACAAACCAGTAAGGTGGCAGTAATTTTGCAAAGTGGCATCCCTGCATTACTTATCAACAAAATATTCCAGGATACTAGTATTAGAAACAGAATATAGTGCAATAATGTGCTCCAGGGCTCTGTGCTGCTATGTTATAACAGTACCAAGAGAAGAAAATTATTTCTCCTTATGATTTGATCCATACAGAAATGATTCTGTTTGCTACTAAAATGTCCTATGTTATGCTATACTAATTAAATATCAAAACTGTACAAAAGACTGATCTGGCTGGTACTCAGTGTTATGATGCCATTTGCTGTTAGAGATTCTTTAATATGGCTATATGTCTTGAGAGTGTGCTAGAAGTACAAAGCATTACCTCTGACCATACTATTGCTATTGACATACCTCTCAACTATTCAGATTTTCTAAGAATGTCCAGATGTATCCCTCATATTTTTGGTCTGTTCCTCATAAAATTTTGTTTTTCTGACCAGTCTTTGGCAAATTGTTATGGAATGAAGTCAGAGAATATTGACAGATATTTGACATTCAGACTTCTGACCTTTCAGAAAATTCATGCTAATGCAAAGACTGTTATTTCTTTAACCTTTTAAGTATATAAGAGCAATATTTAAAAACTGGCCCTATTTTTGTACTTGGTCCCCCCATTATTTATGGCTTTGCCCAGATTTCTTGCTTTAAGAGGTTGAGAGTTATGGCTATAGAGCTGCTGTATATATTGAAATTTAGAATGTGTATCTGGACCACATTTGTAAAGTGACATCACCCTTTTTTGTACTTTGGTACAGCTACATTTGTTAGAAATAGTACAGGTTTTTGTATTTAGCAATAACAGCAGACATTGAATATCTGTAAATATTGAGCACATTAGTTTTGCATATAAAATGATAAAGGTTAATGGTTCTTTTAATACAATTTTAAGACTAAGCATCTTTGTTAAATCATTAAAGTACAATGTCAGGGCTTTCCAACTCTAAACTTGAATATGTTATAAATATCCACAGAATTTATGAACAGTTTGAGTTTCTTCATTAATTATTTGTGTCCTCAGGGCTGAACCAGTGCTTTCCAGAATTAAAGAGGACAGGAAGCGGATTATTCTTCCATCAATTGACAATATTAAACAGGACACGTTTGAGGTGCAGCGGTATGAGAATTCTGCCCATGGTTACAGCTGGGAGCTCTGGTGCATGTATATCAGCCCACCTAAAGAATGGTGGGATGCAGGGGATGCTTCAGCTCCAATCAGGTGTGTTTTTCATCTTTTTTTATATATGTGCGACAGCAGGAACAACAGAAAATCTGCTCTATATGATTCATTAAAATCGACAAAATGGAAAAAAACATCTTCAGTCTGTTTGGTCAAAGTGTTGTGCACCTATCTCATTTTAGTGAAAAAAAATAGAGTGAGAATAATCACAAACTTAGGAAAAGGTTGCTTTTCATCTGTATTTATATCATCAAGATCATGTGAGGCATATACTGACATTCAACGATAAGTACTAATGAATAGATTACTTGCACTACTTATAATTCAGTGCTAGTGGCTAGGAGGTAACATGCACACCTTGTATACTGAATAATCAGAAAACTATGGGTTCTATTCCCACACCAAATGCTTTAATTTATTTTTCCATTTCTGACACTTCAGTGCAGTATGGAATGGGGGTGCTGACCTCCTGATGTGCCATCCTTCATATGTGATTTTTAACCCAGATCCCAACTGCCTCACTTGTTAGTACTTAAATGTGTGTAAATGATCCTGAATTTACATACTATGATAATAATAATAATAATACAATACAGAACAGAATACAATAATTTTATAAAATAATATTACATATTGATCAAAACAGAGGAAGTTACCTCCACAAAGAGACCAGTCATCAGTGGAGTCTATCCAGGGTTCTGTGCTGTGAACGTCTCTTGTTTGGCATTTACTTTTCTGAAGTAAAAACCCATACCAAAGGCCTCTTGCTGACTAAGTGTGCAAATGACTGTTGCTAGAAGCAGTCTTTGAATTCTCACATGACTTGTTGCAAATAAATAACTGGTGTCAAAATTATAGTCTGAAACTAAATGCCAAGAAATGCATTATTGTATCCTTTGAGAAGTCATCTACCCCAGAGAGCTACCACATTGACAATACAGTCTTAAGAGTTGACCAATTTGTTTGGAATTTGGGAACTTTTGTGGACAGTGACCTAACATTTGACCAGCATGCATATATTGTTGTAAGAAAACACCTCTATATTGCACAGCTTATAAACAAAGGGATTGTGTCTAGATCTAAGGATGTCATTATCACCTTTTACTCAGCCCTCATTAGGTCAGTCATTGAATATAATGCTGTATTTGGCGTTTATCTGTCCAGACTCATGCAACAACTGTAATGCCACAGAGATATCTTACTAAAAGGATACAAGGCCTACACAACATGTCCTTCATGGACCGACTCAGTCCCGTCACTTATTTGGTATCCTACAGACTGCTAGAAGGTGACCTGTGTCTGGCATACAAAGCATCCTCTGACCCATTACTCATGGATTTATTGCACATTAGCAATTCAAATGGCACCAGAAATATTCTGTTTAGGGATCTAAACTTCTGCAGCATCAGCAGACCAGTTTGGAGGGACAGGTATATTTCACAAAGGCTACTGCTGTCATGGAACAAACAACCCATCCACATAAAGTTCATCCCTGTCCATTTTCAAACTCGACTTAGAGCTATTGATTAGAAACAGAAAATGTATACTGGGACTGCTCCTGTACTACTAATGGACAGATGCAGTTCCTAAATGCTTTATCCAATGCATGGGTAGTCCCCTCAAATTATCTATGCTATGATCCCAGTTATTCTCATTAGGGGCAAAATATAATTATTGATCATGGGATGAATAAGATCAATCTGTAACCAAATGGGACAGGTTATTTCGTGCACAAAAAGAGAAACTGTCTAGGCTTAAAATGGCCCACAATGGCAGCTAGCCTAGTACTTTCCTATGAACCTATAATTTCCCTTGTGGCATGTTCAAATGCCTCAAACAGTATATAAAAATGTTTCAGGTCTCCCATCAAAAAAAGGCTACAAACACAGTTGGAACACACCTGGCAACAAAACGTAAAAAGATAAATAACATGGAAAGGATGCTAATCCTCATGTCATAAATATAAAAATGTCTAAACCACAAGGAGACAGATTCCAAAAGAGTTGCTCTCAGTGTAAGTCTGCCCCGATTCCAAAAGACTCGCTTTTAGGCCTTACATTGAAGTAAGACACTTACACTATCTATAAACAGGCTTATACCAGAGGCCAGAATCCAAAAGACCTATTCTCAGTGTGAGTGGTCACTTAGTCAGAGAGCAAGTCTTTTCAAATCAGACAAGATGTCTCAAGCTCTAACGATCTTTGATGTTATACTGCTTATAAGCAGTTCTAATAGGGGAATGCAATTATGAATAAGCTATGAGATCATTTCATTGTGTTTTATTCTGTATTAAGTCCAATAATATTGCACAACTAATAGTGGGTAGTTCTATTTAATATTCATTTCACATGGTTCAGTGAGATAATGTTTTGGTAACTTGTCGTTTTTGTTCATTATTAGGGACTGGTTGTTAGGCAGTTGGAAGTTTGCTGTGATTGTGTAGTTTGCAAACTAAAGGTACAGTTTAACTTTGTGGCTTTATGAAGAGGAATGCTGTATATAACAAATGGGAACACTTGTTTGATCCAGATATATTTGTCTTTCCTCTATGGCTGTATGAGTGAGAAATTAGTATGTTTAAGTTAAAGGCTATGGAAGTACAGGTGAGATTTGCTTTTCTGCAAATCCCATTATTTTATTTTCTTGGGTATCGGTTTTTAGGTTTCTTTTGATAGTACAGTTTCTTTGTTTAAAGATTTGTCCTTGTTCTAACTGTTTCATTGTAGATATGCATATAACACACCTCAAAAAGAACCTGAGCCTTAAAAATATCCTTGTATGCCATGCACATCAATTCAACTCAGTTTACATGTCCTAACAGCCAAAGTAACAGCACTTAAACATTTATTGATAAATTGTACATACTCATAAAAAAGATAGTTAAAGAAAAGATAAGGAAGTAAAGTGCTGCTGTGTATGTATTTTGTATTGCATTAACTAAAGTAACAGCATAGGTGCATTGTTGTAGAGCCAAACGTTCTGTATTTAAGTAAAACTGGTTAGAGATCTTATCTGAATTCAGCACATCTTCAGCTCATTGTTGAGGAACAGATGAAAGCTATAGACCAGTTTTAAATGTAAATAACAAAAGAAGCCAACAACTCAAAAATTTAGATAGACTAATAATACAAACAACAAAAAGAATATACATTTTATTTTTATTTTATTTTGCTGTTGTTTACCAAGTTTATCCAGACATGTTTAATCAAAAACCATTTTTATTAGAGGTATGGGGAGAAAAGCTCTAATGTATTACAGATATTTTCAAAAAGACATTCAGTAATATACATAAATGTTAGCCGATAAACATCAACAATTACAGATTAATTTTCTAATCAGATTATATTCATATGAAATAATGACAACTATTGCAATATAAAAGATGCATTACTAAATATTGACCATTTAGTATTGGAAGAGGTGTATTAGTGGGTTTGGTAAATAGATAATACATTTTGTGATTAATGCTTAAAAGTTCAAAGAAATGAAGGTAAGAGAAGGCACTAGGTAGGGCAGAAAAATGCAGATATTGTAGTTGAGGTGTGATATAAAGTAGGGTCATAGATAATTATGTATATGGCTATAATAAGGTTATATGAGAAGTATAGAGGTGGGGGTTGAACAGTGTCACAGAACTGTGTATATGGCTGGGAAATGCTTGTAAAACTATGCAGGCATTGGTGAAGACTGGCTATAGGATTCTGAATTAAGAGACATGGTTTTACAATATGGGAAGCTGAAGATTACAGTGACATAACTAATAGGAGATCAGTGATAATTCTTAAGCTGTTTAATGATCAAGCAACAATCAAAACAAAGGAATGGGAAGGGTCTCATTATCTACCAGATAGAAATGGTAGAAAGTAAAAAAAAATAAACATCTGACAAGCTTGTGGTATCAATAACAAAGCTGAATCAGCCAATGAATAATGGACTTACTGAAATGAAGAAAGGGTCCCAGCTAGTTAGTCAGGAAGATGAAGGGAAGTCCTGTGTTAGGACAACTACACAACTTTCCTCTACTAGTGCCTGCACAACTAGGCAACATTGGTAGAATAAACTTATGAACACTGACTGTTAAGTCTGTGGAGTGGTAATGCTCCCTACAACACTAGCTAGTGAAGCTTAAAAGGGAACATTTCATTCTTAGTCTAATGACTGGAAAGAGATGGAAGCCAGGATGATCAGATAGAAAGAACCAATGGCTATCAATCAGAATAAGACCATGTGACAGACTGCAGTGGAAAAAATATACAACTGAAAATGATCATAAGCAGTAAATAACAAGTTATGGCCATTAAAGATGGAGGTGTGGCAGTCCAGTGACTGGCCAAAGATAGGCGCCAACTGACATGAAGGCCCTTCAGTTAAAAAATGAAGGTGATGCCAGAGGGACAAGCTCTAATGAAATTGAAATGGACAGCCAAAAAGAACTGTAGCACTAATTCTAACCAGACGAATGCAGCCCATCAAATAGGCCAAAGCTTGTGAGGCAGTAGTGTGTGAACACCAGGCTGAGGATAACAAGTTGAGGGGTTCTGTGGAAGTGCGCAAACGTATGTGAATGTATAGTAGCTCAAACAGACGGGGACAAATAGTCATCTAGATAGACCAGAGACCAACAAGGATTAAAATATATGCAGCAAAAATGAGGAGGAGGAAAAACCCTAATGGTTTTGTGCATGTGTACATGTGTACATAAATGTTTGTGCGCAAATGGTGCTGTGCAAAATGCTAAGGCAAGAATCAAGAAAATAAAACTAGGGACATCAAAGGAGTATCAGTAGGCAGTTGTCACACTGAGCCTTATCTGTCATAGAGTAAGCATGTCAGTATGTTTTGAAAACCAGAAAACAAGAGAGACACCAGCAAAACTTCCATAATGCCAGAGAGACAAAAATGTCCTTTCATTCATAGCAGGGGAGGTTGCTACATGGAGGGATAGCAGCTTTCTTAGTGAAGATGAGAAAATTGGAGGGGTGATATCGATTAGTGATGGTTTAGTAAGTGTGATGGGACAGTGGCTGCAGGAGCAGAGGGGACCAGTGGTGACCAGGCACTAGTGAAGAACAGAAAATGCAAGCAAAGTAAAAAAAAAAAAAAAAAAAAGTCTGACAAGCTTGTGGTATCAATAACAAAGCTGAATGTGTTCAATGTATGACTGTATTATACAGGGAATCGAAGATCAAGTGGGCCCAAGTTGCCTGTCAGGTGTCTAAGAATAAACTAACACAGTAAAACAAGGGTGGCCAGACCTCCAACCTTGACTAAGGATGACATGAACTAGTTCCCAGGGAAAACAAAAGCTTGAGAGTCTAAGTTGAAGTACTTTAATGCATCTGGGGGAGGGGGGTAATGATGTTGTAATGCATGAAAAAAGATGTGCATCGTGATTGAACCTTTATGGAATGCAAACCAAAAAAAATGACTCCAATTCCTGGACAATGTGGTCAAAAAGTTCAATCATTACAAAACTAAGGAAATGGAATAATAATGCAATAACTTAAAATTTACATCACAACAATGGCTAAAACAATCTCTTAATCAATCTAGTTCAGACATTGAAAAGTAAACTCAGACATTGAAAACAGGGAACTGGTCTATCAGTGGTACATTGAGGCAGTGCAATGAGCAGTCTGTTTTAGGGCTGGGGCAAATATATGGAGCCCAAGAATGAGTTTTTTAAAAGGGTTTAAAAACATTCATACACTTTATGGATGCTTGGTTCTCAACTCTGGGTGAATGAATATGTCGTAGCAGTTCAGGTAGGAGATCCACTATATGCCCTTTGTGGGGAGGTCTGCACCCATTTGTTAGAAATCTGTTAAGTATACTATAGTGATATGTTATTTCTACTGCATGAAGATTTAAACATTTAGCCTCAAAGAAACCTAATTATAGTTATAAATTGTTAAGTCTATCAGGAAAGTGATTATAGTATTGTCATCCAAGTTTTTGAAGGTGCATTTTCCCATTGATGTCTGAGATTTTTGAGAAGAGATTTGGTCAAATGAAAAACAAACTAATAAAATGTTTCTAACCAGGTGGTGGTTACACATTGTGTTCTGAGATTTCATTTGAAGGTGCACATAACTTTTCATGTCATAGAAGTGCATAGGTACATGAGAAAAGATTTTAATGCCACAGAAAATTGATTAGCTCACATCTCACTGCAGTTGGTACAGAACAGTTTTAATAGGAACATCTAGTCATTTGATTAATTTTTCATAAGGCACCTAAGGAGCTAGGTTCTCAAGATGAAAAATGATGCATGATAAAACATCATATTTTTTACCTTTTGTAGATCTAATTTTGCTGAAAGAAGTGAAGGTTGTAGACTCATTAATTTATGTTAACCAGCCTGTGTGAGCTTTTATAGATGACTGCCACAGGATATTTTAGCGAACAAAGCATTTCATTTGTCTTATACGGAAGGGGATTTTTCAAAGGGATCAGTATAATTGTCATTTCTTAATTTCCTTCTTAGTCAAAAGTATGTAAATACAGGAAATGTTTTGTCTGCATTAATTTGCTGACCCATGCAACCACAGCTAGCATTTGGAGTTTGAGTGGTATATTGGATAAATTAAATAGCTAGACTTCTTAAATTTTGAAATGTCATCAGATGATATAACATACAGAAAACTATTTTAAAGCATGTTTATACAAGAATACTACCACTGCTTGATCAGCTGTGTTTACAAACATATATAACCAGTACTCCCTTCACCCCCATGTATGTTGTATAGTATTGCAGAGAATTTGTAAACAAGTATTGTTAATTATCTGTTTTGCACACAGAAGATATCCTGATTTTCTGCATGTTTTTCAATCACGATCCATCCATGACTAATAACTCCACAGCCTTTCTCTTGTCAGGACCACCTGACATCAGAAGTATTGTATGGAAAACCTGGCTTTAGTTAAGTGCTGTTTACAACTGTATCCTGCTCAAGCTATATGACATTGGGATGCTATTTGCTCTGCATGCAAAACAGTTTTATATTCTGAAAGAAAACTGCATTATGATGTGATTATGAAAATTTGCTCCACAGCAAATGAGAGAAAATGGATTTACACCAAACTAAAAAGGATATTAAACATGGTATTGCATGGTAAGTGCCAAGGTTCTCTAATTCCATAGGCTGAAATGTCAGTTTGCATGACGACCTACCTGAGAGAGATGATTTATTGATGATGGCTGCTACAGACATGTAGATTAACATTGTCAGTGTCTCTTTAAGATTAGGTTATATCAGCACAGGTTCTGCAGAAGCTAAGAGGGAGAGTAGTACAAGGAAAGACACAGAGACATTTACTTGGGTTCCAGTGTTGTGTATGAGTTGCCTTTCTTCATGTCTTACTTAGTTATGAAGTGCTGTAGCAAAGCAACAAGGTTTAAATCCCTAATTCAAGATATTGAAAACTAAATACAAAAATAACGGAGGCAATACCTCATATTCATTGAAAATAATAAGTAAAACAATGCAGGATCTTGATAGACAGTGTAGTCAGAAGATGCCCAAATTAATAAATGATCATTTCTTCTTGGGCAGATCCTCCCTCCATCCTGCACTAAATATGAACTTCTCTGAAGTCATTACATTTTGGGAAAAAGGTACATTTTCCAATGGCAGTGGCCAACCCTGTTAACAAATATGACAGATCTCATAGATATGTAAGTAATAAATGCAGAATTCTGGGGCATCATTGGCCTTTGTAGTGTTTTCAGTTCTATTAAAATCAGTGAATTAAATGAGAACAAAAGTTTTCCACAATAAAATTGTCATTCCATGTTATGTCTTGACAAAAAAATCCAATGTCATAAACAGTTCAACGTGTTAAAAGTCATACAAACTACCCACTTAATACAAACTCCCTGGCAAGGCAGAAACAGAACAGCCTAATCACTTCTGCTTGAAAAGTGCAGTAAACAAAAAAAACCCACCTTGAACTAGTTACTAACTGCAAGTTCATGATAGCTACATTTATTTCGACACAGTGCCCCAGGTAGGTATTGTGCAGTAGTATCAAAGACTAACTTCAACCTTCAACTAACCCCTAAATTTAATCACCCTGTGATGAAAGGGGATACTGCCAGCACAGCTGTCTGGAATTTTGTAAATAACTATGTCATTTGTGAATATCAACATTTTTATTTATTTACATTTGTTTGCAGGGAAAGTCCGACTGGAACAGACGCCCATCTTCATTGGAGACCTGGGGAGAAAATCTCCACAAAATACAATAATTAGATAGTACAACAAGCATACAATACAGCAAGATGCAGAATACACATCATCCAGTTAGTCTATACAAAGAAGTATTCAATACTTCAACGTGATTTATATAAGATGCTTGTGTTACAACTGTATTAGAACTGTATGTCTTGTCTATATCAAACTGGTCTGTACAGATGTGTTAAAAAGGTACTTTATATAGTGCTTGTGCTTAAAATGTAACCACAGCGTGCCCTGCTGGAAGAGAACAGAAACGTACATGCAGTATTATAACTGTTTAAATGTATATATTTTAACAGTCGAAACTGGAATACAGGAGGTTAACTGCAGAAAAATAGCAGAAATTAAATTACTTTATAGGTTAGGGCAGAGACATAATGTCTGTACCAGGGAGCTTTCTGTATTGTCTTTAGCATGAAATAATTACTAGTCTTGAAATGTGGAGGAATGTAATTGTTTTATGACTTCCAGCATCTGCCAAAGATCTGAAGTCTGTATTTTTACAGGTAGATGCTACATACTGTTAGCTTCTAGAAGTGGGGATTTCACCTGGGATAGGGTTAAATGACAAGAAATGATGGCATTCTGCAAGCTATCCCAGCAGTAATATTTGAGATATTAATTTTAAAAGTCTCTTAGTGAGACAGAGCATTCTGTAGTCTGTCTTGAACCTGACAAGAACCATTCACAACAACATCTGCCATGCCATATAAGCAAGTTCTAGGTAATAGTAATTTTCTTAGATGCAGTTAGGAATATAGTGAAGCTTAGTTTAGATATTTTTCTTTATGTATTTGAGAGTGTCCTGCAATGTTTTAAATATTTCTTGCGGTTTTGAGCTCTGATGTCACTGTGAATATATATATTTAGTATTGCCTTGTTCTTTTATTATTTATTAAATATATTTAAAGCTTTCATTGTGAATGATCTGTGCAAAGATATTTAAGTTTTAAGAGTACTTGCATATTTATTTGGTGACACTGTGTGGGCCCCTCCTAATAGCCTTGTTCTTGGTCAAACTACCATTTTTATTAATAGTAATATTACACCATAAGATTGGGCACCCTTTGTTAAGGACCTAAAAGTAGCTGATTCGGAGTTGGCTGGTGATGGTGATAACTACCTTATAGCCTGGGCAGAAGGGGGAATAGCTAGTAAACCTGTGCCAGCCTTTTACAAGTGTGTGTCTGTCTGTCAGTTACTTGGGCAAGGACATGAAGCACTGGTTGGACAGATAGGGTGCTGGAGGTCTTAGCTTGGCCACTCAGCTGAGATCTCAACTTTATAGCTGTGCCAATGGGGAGTCTTATTGTGGATCTGGAGAAAGAGGGAGAAACCAGCCCTGGACTGACTGTGGTCTCTGTGTGGTCTTAAGGGAAATTTCACTAATAATGTGTGTGTACCTGTTATCCTTCTAGTGTACATACCTTTACATTATGAAAGGTAAAAATGACATCTGCAGTTTGACACAGTGGGAAGATCTCTACCTCAAAGGTGTTTAGTCAGAGGTTCTTTACTATCTTCAGTCTGTAAGGAGTTTGCATGTTTTCTGTGTGTGTGTCTGTGTGTCTGTCTGTCTTTTCACTAAGGACTATAGTTTCCTACCACCTCCCAAAATATGTTGTTTGGGTATGGAAAATACGTATATATTATATGAAAAATAAATACACACTGTTAGTGTTGTCATGATACAGCATAATCATGTGACCTATAATAAGAAACATTAAAGTTGTAGGACAGTATTACTTTTTTATAAAATGAGAATTAAAGGAAATTGCTATCTTACTTTTTGAGAAGCTGGAATCTGGACTTTGATTTTGGCTTGGCCTAGCGAGAGTTGTATATTTACTGTTCTGCAAAATTGTTTGGGTGTCTCTGGATTAATGCTGTTGTAAGACCTCCCTTTCCTGTTTTGTCAGACTAAGTTTAATTATGTTCCTGTATACTTTCCTATTAATTATGTACCTGTATATGTTCCTGTTAATTATGCACCTGTATATGTTCCTGTTGATTATGTACCTGTATATGTTCCTGTTGATTATGCACCTGTATATGTCCCTGCTGATTATGTACCTGTATATGTTCCTGTTGATTATGTACCTGTATATGTTCCTGTTAATTTATGCACCTGTATATGTTCCTGTTGATTATGTACCTGTATATGTCCCTGTTGATTATGCACCTGTATATGTCCCTGTTGATTATGTACCTGTATATGTTCCTGTTGATTATGTACCTGTATATGTTCCTGTGGAACAGAATGAGACTAGTGGTACTATACTTGTCCATGCTCTGATCCTAGTACAATGACTGCATGTGTTTCATGTGTCACCCATGATGTCTAAACGCAGGCTTTTTTATTAAGATTTTTTAGAGCAATTTACTTGTCATCTGTTGAAGAAACGGGTATAAAATAAGGTAAATTTATACTGTAGCTTTTTAAAGACTTTCTTATTCTTATATGAGCTCATTAGGCCCACTCACCTAGGTTTTGCACTGTCTTGGGAACTGACAAGTAGGGCCTTTATTTAGGCAGCCATGTTGGAATTTTAGTCTGCAGTCCTTTTCTCCTGTCTCACTGAGCAGCTGTTTGTTTTGTTCAGTGGCCTGAAGATCTAACTTCACTTCCTCACTTTGGAACTTCCCATATCTAATGGCAGAATGTTGTTATCCCTGAGCCAGGGAACTACCTGGTGGCACCTAAGCATTTAAGTGCTGACTTTTGTTCTGGAGAGTTGATGGGAATTTGTTTTGTTAACTCCTCAAAAGAGGCAGCTGTGAATGTTTAGGAATTTCACTGTGCCAGACCCAGTACTGTGCACTCTGTTTAGTATTTGTATTTTCTATGAAAGAAGAATAAGTACTGTTTAGTACACACATACCAACAACCCCAAACCCACTACAACCCATGGTCTAAATAGTATCCCTCAGATGTCCTGCTCTAAGTCAGCATCACCACCCCATTCACTCCCCTCCTCTCTGCCCCAAACACATTCTTCTGTACTGAAGTTCCTAATCATGTGTGTCTCCTGGGTCACAATCAGAGCTTTATCCTTCTGCACCAGGAAACCAACTGTTTGTTACTTAAGATGTAAGTAAATGTTATTGGTAAGCCACTGTTCATGTTGTCTTCTATTCTGAGATGCTTTTGTGCACCCATTACAGATTAACTTAATCTGGGATGGCAACTATAAGGATTTTAATGGTGCTGGCAAGATTACCTGTGACTCTGAAATCTTTTGGAGAGTCATTTAGTAACCAGTCTCGTAGGATCTGCTTTCCTAAAGATTAGTCAGCTGTTTTAATAAAAGCAAATGTCTGAGCCATTCCGCAGAGGCCAATGCTGTTGTGGTTTTGATCTCACTGAAGTATTATTTCCCCTGAGACATTATAGAAATTAAGTTTAGCAACAAACTATGTTGTCCCGGGACATATTCTTGGGGGGGGGGGAGTTAGGTTAATATTAGGGGGAGTTAAGTGGGTTGGGGAGGAGAAAGGGTTAAGTGGAGGCAGGGATGGTTGGGAGGAAATGAGATAATGATGGGGAGGGGCTTAAGAGGTTTAGTTTTGTGTAGTTTGGTTAAGCAATCACATTTTGGCATGAACTTGCTACTGGCAAGTTTATGTCCTTGACGACCGTAGGTACCTGGGAGGACAGGTAGGCATTGGGCTGATCACTCTGGGCAGGGGGGAGAGGAGTAATGTTGGTGACTATGGATGGCTTGGGTGGTTTAGCTGTGGTTACTTTATAGGCTTCGGGTACATAGTTTGTCGAAATTTGTGTGGTGGTAATGATGTGGTGATTCATGTTTTTCTGTTACCAGCTGTATATGAGAGTTTTTGCAAATTCCTGCTGGAGGGTAATGTTAGTGGTACTTGCCTTGCTGTGGGTTTGTTTGGTGGAGTTTTGCACTCCAGTTTCGTTGGTAGGGTATTTTGTCAGTTTGGCAGCATAACTTAGCTTTGCTTGTCGCATCCTATCTCCTACAGTTAGCTATGGTGTTCGGATAGTGTACTGTGTCGCTATGGTTTAAGTAGGTTCTCATTCGATGCTGGTATTGCTTCTCCTGGTACATTACCCCCCATATCGCAATTATTTTATTCCACACCCCCTTTTGTCTTGCTGCATTCCCACCACATACACCAGTAATACATCTCCTGTCTCCCTCATACTTTTAGCACTTGGTTCCGGTCATCTTTCTGTCTCAAAATTCTACAAGAGGTTAAGAGGCGGCATATTTTATTACCTCCACAGCAGCATTGTAGTCAATCACCCGCAACTGTTTCATGCTGTCTGGGCATATGTGGTGTAACTTAAGTTTGGCCTGCTGATCTGGTAGGCCTTGGAGTGACAGAAAAGGAGACATAAGGAAAGAGTGTTTGAGTGTGGTCGTAGATAGGTGGAGTCTCCCTGGATTGGTTTCAGAGTGGCTGGTTTCTTATGGTGGTACGCACTGTGTAATATAAAAAAAATAAATAAATAAGGGGGGATTAAGTGGGTGCTTGCTTGTTTTGCTGCATCCATGTGGGGTTTTTGCTTGTTCTGTTTTCGCTCGCATTCTGCAAGCTAGGTATGGTAACACGACTCCTGTTTGAGTGGCTTTCGGAGTCAGTCATTCAGAGTTGTGGGACTGAATGGTTCGGGCATGCCCCTGTTTTGTGCTTTTGTTCCACCATGCTTTCAATCTGGCATGATGCAGAGCAGGTCCAGTGCTCTTGTGCATTTGTGACCAGGGTTTGTGGAGACGGCATTCGCCTTCATTGGTTTATTTTGGCGCTTGCTGTGGTGATGGTTTGGAGTGCAGTGTGGTAGAGGGTTTGGTCGGCCATGAGTGGTTTTTCGCACATTGTGAATTTTCCTGTCGACAAGTGCTCCCTGCACATGCATGCTGCAGCAATGGTGTTCCTGTGGGAGAGCAGTTTTCCCCTTTCCTGCCATGGATTGCTGTTATTTGGAGATGTGGACTTCGTTGCATCTTTATGGAGGTAATTTCTGGAAAGGCTTGCTTGTGGCTATGAATTTTGTTTGTCAAATGGGGCTGTATCAAAAGTTTGTTTTATTAGTTGTTTCTACGGGTGTTGTAGTTTTATCTTCTGTCAAAGTGTTTAATCCATGCATGGAGTGCCCACACTGGCATGGTCTGGTACAGTAACCTTGTTTATTTGTGAGATGTTTCCAAAAATAGCCATTGTGTTTGTGTCCAGGGTGGACTGAATAAGGAAAGGAAGCGTACTGATTCTTTAACATATATTTGTTGGGCACAGTTATGGGTTGCTTAGTTTTGCAGAAATGTTTATGCGTTTTTGAATGTTGTCCATCTTGTTTTCACAGAGATGGAATGTTATTCTTGGTTTATTCAACATTTGTTGACTGAGAGGGTCTAACCTGGAGCAGGACAGTTTTCGGTGGGGTGTTTTCCACGAATGTTTGTGAATGTGTGATGTGGTGCGGTGGAATTTGGTGCAGACTTCTGGATGCTGACTCCTAATTTACTGTGGTAGAGGCTGGTTTACTGCTAATGTTGCGGGCTTTGAGGTACTGGAAAAAACAACTGCCTCTGCACAGGCGCAGTGGTTAGGATAGCTGTTGGGGGAGGGTGAGAGTAATTACCGTTCAACTGTACAGACTTTACAGTATGTACAGATGTTGTCTTATGGGTGGGTCCGTTTTCATAGGTGGTAGTTTCTGGCAAATCAGTGGCAATTTAAGGGTGGAAGTTACATGATAAGGACAGTCATTTGAGCTTTAGACTTCATACTCTTCAGGCAATTCAGGCTAATGCAAAACCTGTTATTCTGTCAACTAGTTAAGTTTGTAAGAAGAATATTTAAATTTGTCCGTAGTAAATTTGTCTGAGTGAATGATGCGTGTTATCTGCTAGCATACCCTTTCACTGTACAATGAAGTGGAGTTGCATAAAATGACGGAAGGTATTTTTTGTGCTGTTTAAAGGTTTATTGATTAAATGTCCTGTTTTTTTGAATATACAGGCACTCTTTGAAGGATGGTATATATATATATAAAAAAAAAAAAATTACCACGGCTTGTAGAGGAACGTCTACTCATATCTCTCGCCCTTCCAGCTACAAATTGGAGAACTCTGGCCCTGACAGTGCGGAACAAATGGGGTACACATACTAATGGCTAACTAATCACTTCAACTGGGAAGGGCATAGGATGGTTAAAATATGTTGGTTACTTATCTTTTAATGAATTAATATGATTAATTTTATTATTAAAACACAATAACCTGTATGATGTAAATATACAATTTTAAAGATGTTAAGTCAGGTTCGTTCACCCATCTCTTCCAGCCTTAAAATCTAAAGTGTCTAGTAAGGTCTTGCAGGAACTCAGAAAGCAAAGCAGATGGGATTTTTGTTTTTCATTTCTTTACAGGCTGTTAGTTCAGTTTTCAAGCTCTAGATGCTTTGATGGCAACTGTTAATTCACTTTAAATAGGGTTAACTGTGGGAAGCCTTGCTATCAGCATATGTTTCGGATGCTGACCCAGATGTGCAGGCTTTGCTGAATAAAGATGGATGATTCAGTGGTTTTGCAACTTGGATGGTGCAAGCAGGGGAGTATAACCTTTATGGTAAAGATGGGTTGAGTTAGTACTGCTAGTTGGGTAATGATAGCTATAGAACTACAGGCGTTATGGAAGATGTATAAGCTTAGGTAATCAAATAAGGATGTCATTGTTGTTAGCATGATTAGATGGGGTAGTTAAATTTATCTGGGGTATTTGCTAGGGTCATTGGAAGCATAGCTTCAGTTATGACTGCTTCGTTATAGATGTCAGTGGCGGTGGTACATTCCTTCCAGTGTTGGCGCGATAGGTTGTCCTTGAAGATGTCTTGGAATGGGAGTTATGTATTTCGGATAATTTACATGTCTTGTCTTTCTTGCAGATGGGGTTTTGGAATGCTGCAATTGTAATTTGGAATAGGTGGGTATAAGATGGAGCCTTTTTGTTACATATTAGAATGGTTTACTCTTCTCCTTTTCTTTGTAGATAGTGGGGTGCCGAGTACCAGGGGTGGCGATACACTGTGAATTCGCAGATGATTGAAGCTGTGGCATGCGAGGAGATTACACATGGGGAGCACCAGTGGGCATCAGTTACTTACAGAAGTGTACCAGGGGTTTGCGACACACAGTGAATCCGAAGATGGTGGAAGCAGTGGCGAGCAAAGATGCTACACATGGGGAGCTCAAGGTGGCAACAGTTATTGACTGAAATTGCTGGAGGGCAGAAGGCATCATGCAGTGGCTTGAAAGGGGATCTGAAAGGTAAAGTTTTTGATAGGGCAGATGTTTTGCCACCTGAATGGGGCTCAAAGTGAGTCTGAGTAATCACCTTTTTAAGACATATTAGAACTCTGTGTTCAATAAGTGGGAACTGATTATTGCATTGGTATAGGGGGCAAGTAAGGAAGAGGTAGGTAGGGGGGGCCAAAGGGGTAATGGGTGGGGATGGTAATGGGGCATGGGGGATCCCATGGGATGAGTAGTCACGACATCCATAGGCTTATTAGCCTAAACCCATTTGGCTCTTGCAAGCCAGTGAAGTTCAACCCGTGCTTTCTTAAGAACCTTGGGGTGGTTGTATTTATTCATTCAGTGGTTGAACCATAATTAGGGAAGGACCAATGAGGTGTTTGATAGGATGCTGGAGTTTGTTCCTAATGGGTGGTGTCTTTGGGGTGACAAATTTTCCCTTGAGTAGGTAGTGTTAATGTTATGTAACAGGTTTAGGTTTTACAGAATACCACAAGGATCATTTCACTTGGTGTTTGAGTCAATTTTGTGCGTAGAGTTTTAAGAAGCATGGTAGGTAGGTGGTTAGTGGGGTAGTTTTAAAACTGGATGTGTTGTTACATGGGAGTTAGGAGGTTTAAAGAAAGCTTGGTTGCAGGATAAGCCTGTGGTAGGACAGGTCTTAATTGTCTACTAGTGGTATAGGTAATTTAAAGAAAGAGCTCTCCAGGGGAAAGGCCAGGGCCATACAGGGGTTAAGAGTGGTTTGGTAATGAGTGAACTGGGGGTATTTATGACTGGGTATGTAGAGTATTTCGTTGCTGAGCATAGGTGGGTTTTCAGGAACTAGGTCAAGGGGTGCTGGTTTTCTGCCAGCTAAGGTAGGGCATTAAAGTTGGAGTTGGACTGTTCCTTATAGTAATGGGGTTGTTGCACATATAGAGCTGGGTAGTGGGTGGGCTTAGGTGATATGCTAAGGTTAATAGGGTCTTGGGTGTGAGACTTGCTACTAGTTTGACTGGGTGCCGTCGAGTTCAAGGGGTTATAGTTTGTGGGTTTGTTGGGGTTATAGGCTGTCAATACATTCAAGTTGAGCCATGATTTCAGCTTTGAAGGCAATGGGCTGTGTGTTCTCTTGGTGTGGATGTTCCAGTGTTACAATGGGGTCATGGTAATCCTACTTTATTTAGTTTATTAGGGTGTGTTTCAGTGATGGCATGGCAAAGGGGTTTATGACGGGATTCTAAGGTGCTTTACAGATGATGGGTACACTAAATGATGTTTGACTTGACCCTCCCCTTTATGGGAAGTGGCTTGGACAATTTTTGGGTAGAAGGGAGGGGGAACAGCCTGGTCAGGCTGGTTGGTGGAGAAGAGGGATAAGCTTGCCCTCTTCTGTTCCCCCTCTGATGTCTGGATGTTCATTTCAAGGATCTGGGGAAAGGAAATGAGTAGTTGGAGGAAGCTTGCTGAATAGATAAGCAAGCTGAGATGAGGGTGGTGCTTATTTGGTGGAAGGTAATTCAATGGATGTTGTATGAAGTGAGTTGGGACGCTGCTTCATAAGTAAAGTAAGTGAGTAGATGTATTGACACTGCTTACTGGGGCAAGCTGAGCAGGTAGGCTGCACTGATTAACATTGCAAGGATGTTATGCTGTATTTAGAATCAATTATATCATGAATAGTTGTAATTAATAAAGTTGGTGATTAAAGCTATGTTATGGAAATTTAATAAAGGTTGTCAAATGTAATTTGGTGTGATGTGTGTTATTGAAGGGGACCGGGACAAATGAAGTTTTGCAACAAACTAAGTTGTCCCAGGACATCTTCATGGGGGCTTAGGTTAATATTAGGGGGAGTTAAGTGGGTTGGGGAGGTGAAAGGGTTACGTGGAGGCAGGGATGGTTGGGAGGAAATGAGATAATAATGGGGGAGGGGCTTAAGAGGTTTAGTTTAGTGTAGCTCACATTTTGGCATGAACCTGCTACCCACCCTCCCTTTTTTAGTTGGTGGGAACTAGGGTTATTTATCAGTGGGGGTAGGTGGAGAAGAGAGATAGGTTTGCCCTCTTCTGTTCCCCATCTGATGTCTGGATGTTCATTTCAAGGATCTGGGGAAAGGAAATGTTTATTTGGAGGAAGCTTGCTGAATAGATAAGCAAGCTGAGGTAAGGATGGTGCTTATTTGGTGGAAGGTAATTCAATGGATGATGTATGAAATGAGTTGGGACTCTGCTTCATAAGTAAATTAAGCTAGCAGAGGTATGGATCCTGCTTTTTGGGCAGGCTGAGTAGGTACACTGCCCTATTTAACATTGCAAGAATGTTATGTTGTATTTAGAATCAATTATATCATGAATAGTTGTAATTAATAAAGTTGGTGATTAAAGCTATGTTATGGAAATTTAATAAAGGTCGTCAAATGTCATTTAGTGTGATGTGTGTTATTGAAGGGGACCTGGACAATTTATCTTATGCCTTGTAGCATCTAGTAATTTCCTGATGTGTTTATGAACTGTATTGATACAGGACATTGTCAGAGTTTTGTAATCACTAAGCTTTGGATTAAATATAATGTGCGTCTTTCTAGTTGCTAAAAAAGTGTGGTGCAGCAGGCAAGAATTCTCAGCAGAGTTTTATGAATCTGCCTGCTGTGGTTTTTGCCCATCTGCCTTGTAGAACAACTAATGATTGGAGATACATGGCTGAATCTGGGATATATGATTTTAACCATTTATCTGCAGTAGCTAGAATGTATATCCGCGGTGGTGGTGCTGCGGTAGCGTTGTCGCCTCACAGTAAGACGCTGACCGGTTTGACTCTCAGCTAGAGAGTCTTCTGCGTGGAGACATGTGTGAATGGGAGTACCTTCGTTGAAGGTTGTGCGTTAGGGCTGGCAACTCAGCACGTAAAAATCACCTGCCAATCATTAGCGGACCGTAGTTCCGCTGTGGTGACCCCTAACCGGGAAAAGCCGAAAGACACAACAACAACATCTGCAGTAGCTAGAATGTAGTGGTCACTCGCTTTACTAAGTAACTTTTTCACATTCTTCATGAAATAATACATATTAATATATAGCATTTTTTTTTCAGATTATAACTGAACTTTTCATTTATTCTGTACATAGATTTTCCTTTCTTTCTTTCTTCATATGTTACTACTAGGTTAACTAGCCTTGTGGGCCATTTTATGTCTAGCCAGTTACTCACATGAGAATCAAACCCTGCACCTTGTAAGGTAAACACCTTAACCATTATGCCAACCTCCCAACCCATAAGTAAGTATTACGTTAGCTGCCCTTGGAAGCCATTTTAAGCCTAGCCAAATTCCCTTCAAAGGTGAGAATCTAACCCTGTACCTTCTGTCTGTGAGGTAAACACCATAACCATTATACCAAACCATGGCTTTGTTTTGTTTTCTTCTTTTTATGCAATTGCTCTGAACTGGAAATCCAAATGGAAAACATACAGTACCTAATGTTTTGATGGGGGTTAAAGCCACTTTTGTCTGAACTGAGAGATGACTAAGACAAGCAGACAGACGTGCACACACACACACACACACACACACACACACACACACACACACACACACACACACACACACACACACACAGACACGCACACACGTATTTATCTGTTGCTGTCAATATGTATCTATTTATATCTACACATCCATACACACATATACATGCACAGATGCCTACATGCAATAAAACATGCCACAGTGGGCATGAACAGATGTTAACTCAAACCAAGTCTGTTGTTTGGCATGAGTCCAATAGGTAAGGGCCTTGTAAACCTGTGAAAGTGGTAATACCTGATAGAACACAACTTAGAATATATTTCACCTGTATAAAACAATATGTTTCTGCTATGCATTAATTTTGGAAGGAATTATAGTAGGTGTGTGCTGAGTATATTTTAAACACAGATTATCAAATTATTTAATTTTTTAAGATAATCTCATATTGATCTGAGAAAATGTGGGGGTCTGTGTGTACATTTGTGTGTGTTTACGTTATGTGGAATTTGCCTATTTTTATGCTCAGTGCGTAATTGTTTTTCTTTGTTAGGGTGAATGGAGCTCCGTTAAGGTTAATAGCGACATGGTTAGTGTGGGGATAAATACTGATTAGTTAAGGATAATTCTTTTTTAATTACATCCCTTCATTAGTGCCCATTATTAAGATATAACACACACACACACACACACACACACATATGCACAAATACAGAAAGGGAGAGAAAGATGCACAAAATATACAAGTAATTTTCTGTGGAGTACATGGGAGTGTAATGTTTGCTACATGAAATGGTGGTGTACTGTAAGTTTTGGATGTGAAGTTTGAGATGAGAGGCGAAACTTGGTCTTGATATCAAATTGATTATTAGGCGAAATTATTTTCTGCGATACACAAACCATAAACCCCATATATTGCACTTGAACTGTTCTTTGTTTTCAGTATGAATTACTACTCCCATTCATTTCAGTGAGCTGCAGTAAATTCAAACAACCTGCCTTGAATCAACCTTCATGATTTTCATAAGTTTTAAGAAAATACTTTCTAGTGGGTGGTTTTCTAATGTACCTCTGAGTTGGATTTTAATTTTTTTTAATAGTGTCAGGTACTCTTGTGGGATAATTTTAATATTGTAGTGACAGTTATATTCAAACATATTAGTTTTACTGTTATACGTTTAAGTTTGATGTTACCGAGTAAATATGTTTATAATCAGTCCTTTTTCCTGGTATTGCGATTTTCCATTTGGCTGATTGTGGTTGTGATTTTTTTTTTTATTTTTGTAATAGCTTATTTTAGTTTTCTATATTAATTTTATTAATTTTCATTTTGAGTTATTTGATTTATCTAGTTGTAGATGGTGTGTGTGTGTGTGTGTGTGTGTGTGTGTGTGTGTGTGTGTGTGTGTGTGTGTGTGTGTGTGTGTGTGCCTTAATTGTATATTTTCTGTGACTGCAGTGTGTGACATTTTGTTTGCTTGTATAAGGGCTGAGTAAAGGAGATCAGTTACACAATAATATTAGAATAGCTGATGAGGCCCACAGGGGGGTGATACATGCATGATTGTATGCATAGGATGGTGATAATGTACACATTTTTTTATTATTGTTATATACTTTTGTCATTGTGCACTGTTAGGATATATACATGTGTTTGTATTTTATATGAGTGTATGTCTAGCAATCAACAAATAATTTAATCAAATGCCATTAATTAATACATATAAAACATTTATAGATTTCTAAAACAGTATTTTTGCAGTGGATAGGGTTGTCACCTTTTCAGATGTTCAAAGCAAGGCATTTTTTAGAGGAACTTGGGACTTTTTGGGACAAACTGTACTCACGACCAGTGCAAAGTACTGGAGTTCACATTTTTGCCAAAATAAAACTCACTTTTATAGCTCTGTAGTTGTTTATATTGTTTCATATTACACTAAGATGTTTCAGATACTGAATAATTGTTTTATGCAGCAGATGAAGGAAAGATGGAAATATTTCTTATTGTAAAATCTTAGGACATTTTTCATGCTTTTCCACATTTTCAGAGGACAAGACTGTCCAAATGGAAACTGCCTTATTTAAAGAGGGGAAGATGATAACCCTAGTGAGGGGGATCCCCAGTGTACCCCAATACTCTCACAACGATACATATACTAACTACAAGACTGTACAACAATGGGGAAAAAGGTGAAACCTCCTAAACCACACAGTGCTATAATTTGGTGCACAAACACTGTCATAATTCAAATAACCCTACTAGTTGACCAGAGCACATCAATTGTTTTGGCTTATACTGTGAAGTGATACCTGCTAAGGATAGAAATTCCTAAACTGGATTCCATGAAAAAAAGGAGTGGAAAAACATTTTTAAGTGACTGAAATGAAAGCATAACATCTGGAAAGCCTCCACTCCACCCTTGCCCCCCCCCAAAACCACCACATTTGCTGCCAACTCCACAGTCACACCAACTAAAGGAAGGGGGAAATTCACCCCAAAAGAGAATTACTTCCAGAACAACTCACTGACTGTGACTTCTTATTGAGGAACTCCGATCCTTGGCAGGTTGAATTGTCGGACACTCAATAATTCAATCTTTGTCCACTCAGAGTACCCATTGTTTTGTTGTTGGCATCCCAGCAGCATAACTACTCCTAAAAAAACGATGCCACAGCATTTTGGAAGGACAACATAAATAGGTTGTAGAATTATGGGATGTGAAATAATTTTATAAGAACAGAGTGTGAGAGAGAGAGGAAAGATGAAAGCTCTAGTGAGACAAGACATGAAAATGTAAAAAAAGGAAGGTTGTTGACTATTCAGTGGATAACACCACATTTGCAAAATATTTTAATTTCTAACTGGAAATTTTCAGGAGTTAACTGGTTAGCTTGTTACCATGTATGAGAAGTCTCTAATTTTTCCTACAGAAAAAAACACAGTATGAAAATTCTTTAGAGGTAAATAGAAAATAAGAAAATGTGGGAAGAAAAGGAATTTACCCATGTGAAAACTGTAACTATATGTCTGATACTCCATATATAGTGTTAGATGGGTTAGAAAGGAACTTTGGGACAAATTAATTTTACACACACACTACAGAAGGATTGAATTTAGGCACCATTTTACATAGGAAAAACTGAGAGGAAACTTTCACTGAGGGTGAATGATCATCTTTATGCTATAAACAAAGAATAGTTAGAATGCATGCTTTGGCAGTCAGAAAAATGTGAGAAATGGAAAACAAGTTTGTTTTTTAAAATAATTGTTTTAGCTATCGCTGTATTTACAGACAGTAACAGTAACCAGGAGAATAAGTCAGGTAGAGTGGAAATGGGATTGCAGATAAAATAAATTTGTGTGTATTAAATTAGAATTGAAAATAGTCCCTGGGCATCAAAGAAAACAAGGCATTAACAATGATCATGTATGTTAGGATTAAAAAAAAAATGGGAAATGTTGGGTTTATTAGCAACGTGCTTTAAAGTACAAGTATAAATGGATTTTAAGTGTGACTTTGTTATTGCTGATTTTTAGGTCACATGATGAAATGGAATGTTGTATTTTTTATAATCACTGATGAACTTAGATTAATGAAAACTTGTCTAAAAGTTATTGATTACTTTCATTTAAAGTAAAAAAAGATATAATACACGTGAGAGAAAATATAAACAAAAGGAATTACATTTGCAATCACCACAAATATGGAAAACTTCTCCCTCACACCCTTGGAATTTAAACAAATTAAATCTATGATCACACAACCATGGATCAAGTGGAAAACCCCTGAATTATGTAACACATGACTAGCAGAAGTTCGGCTTTAATGTATTTCAACCACTTTTACTACTGACAAAAGATACCGCAGAAATCAGTTCAGTACGACAAAATGGCAAAAAGGCTGATGTGAAAAACATCAAACAAAAACAATCCAAAAAGAAATCCAGTTTCCACAGTGCATACTCTGAGAGAGAACAATATTTTTGCAGGGGAGCAACCCCCATTTTTGGGGGATTGTCCCCCATATCCCTGCTAATTAGGTGTGTTTATATATATATATATATATATATATATGTATATGAGTTTATATAAGGATTTATATTATATGGTCAAAAGGATTTATGTTCTGTGGTCAAAAAAAACATATGATAGGGGTTGGGAGGGTGGCTTAATGGCTAAGGTGTTTGCCTTACAAACACAAGGTGCAGGGTTTGAGCCTCACAAGGGATAATTGGCTAGGCTTAAAATGGCTCGCAAGGATAATTAGCTTAGTACTAAACTATGAACCTTAAAATATCATTACTTAAAACACTGAAGTGGCTTCTCATCTGGAAGACCATATTTTTTGGGGTCGGACCATTTCAGATTTAGTATATATAATTAGCAGGGTTTGTGCTGCAAAAACAGTGTTGTTTGTCTTGCTAGCCTCCCAAGGAGAAGCATGTACAATGTTTTGAAAAGTGTTTAAACTTTGATCATATGGTCTTTTGACCACATGATATGAATCCATATATTTAAACTCTTAAGGTTTCACAGTACCAAAGTGAGGGCAAATTCTCCAACCATGGTATTATAGTTTGTCTCACACCACTTGTTATAGATTTCCTATTGACTAAATTGAGCAGGCAAGAAAGCTTTCCATTTTATTCAGTCAACCAACTTGAGGGGAGCCATATCTGTTTCTCTCTATACATATATTGCTAGATAGATATATACATCAGTGGGTATTTAGAAGAATTTAATTAGAAAAACATTTAAAAAATGCTCATCCGTGCTAATCTTTACTTGCCATATATAAAATTATTAAAAAGTAGTATATGAGGCAGTGCTTAGAGCTAAGTAAGCACAATCAGAAATACAACATTATCATACATAAAGTGAAATAGGAAATGGGCCTTTATGTACTTTTCATATTTACTGCAAAAGGCAGTAACAAGATTAAATAATTGGTGTTAGGAATATTTCAAAGGATGCAGGAATGTTTACTTAATAGCCATAGTGCACTTTAACCTATAAGCATGACACATTACCGCCTACTCTGAGGTGATCTCTGCCTGACATACAAGACCATGTCTAACCCGGAATTGTTGGACATGCTCCACCTCAAGAAAACCAGATCCATTAGAGCTATACGCTCCAGGGACTTAAACTTTAGCACAACAATAAATAGGACATGCTGGAGGGATAGATTCATATCCCAAAGGCTTCCCGCGCTCTGGAATAGAATCCCAGTCCATGTTAGGCAGAGCCACTCACTGACCCTGTTCAAGAGAAATCTTGAGTGGATGGGTAATCGTAAATTTGCTCCTGGGATCAAGTCTATGGCCCTGCTGGACAGAGGCTCAGGAATCTAGTCTAAAAGGGAAGCGAAAGCCAACACATTCTGGCTAGGCTTATAAATGCCCTAGGGCAGATAGCCTAGTACCTACCTATGAATCTTTGAACCTATGTAGTAAGGAAGAGCTTATTCAAGTTAAGATGATTCAGATATGGCATAAAGTGCAGTCAGGAACATCATGCCTGAAATGAAAGCATAACATCTGGAAAGTTGTTGCGAATCTGACCCATGAGTGACGAGCAACTTTAAGTGCTGTTTCTTAACGTATCAGAGTAGAAATATTTCTGCAATCAGTCCATTCGTATTTACAAGCATTTTATTAATACTAAAAGAATGGCATCTGGGGGAAAAGCTGGCATGAATGTTTTAAGTTTAGATATTTAAGATTGCAGTCAGTTCTGGTTTTGCATTGTCTCATCATAGCCATGTGATGCCTTGTTTTATACTGCCTCTGTTGTTGTTGTACTTTATGTAATTATTTTGAAATATCGACTCCATGTGAGCAGACATGATACATTCAGGAAAATATTTGGAAATATCAGCCTTACAGGTATTGTTCATCATTCTTTGCATTTCTTCTAATTCTGATGCATTTATCAATGCAAAATAAGCACTGCAACTGTCAGCAGTATAACAAGCTTACATTCATTGCAAGAACAAACTTCTAAACCTGAGCAGAGTACAAGTGCCAGCCATGAAAACTGAATTGCAAAACACCAGTTTTATAAACATACAGCATTATGTAAGTTCACTTTGCAGACGACTAGTATCGTCATTTGTTAAGTATCATGCTTTTTCTAACTTCTCTATCCATACTTCAGTTCTGGGTATTAGAATACTTATCAAATGCTGCTCAGTTTCTAAGGTAATTACAGCATCTGGAATTTCCAAATAGAATGTCCCCTTCCAAATCTGAAATAGCGCAATTGTGATGCTCCCATCTCTCTGTGACACTCATATTACTGCTAATTTGTGCATCTTTGAACTTCTTTTCCTAATCATTTTCATGAATCTGGTATGTGTGTATCAAAATAAAGGAGTGCAAAAAGAAGTGAGAAACAGAAAAGACAGGCTGGCCTAAGGAGTAGTAGTTTAACAAAGAGGTTAAGTCACAATAGCGGGGAATAATGAATGACAAAAACTCTACTGTCTTCTGGAAAATGACTCTGAGGACAACATAAAGAAGCTATACATTTTACAAGGCAAAGACAGAAAGATATATATATGATGTTCATTAGACACAATTCATAAGTGATACCAGGATCAATCTGCTCACCAGACATCAAAGATAAATGGAAGGAATACTTCCACCATCAACTGAATGAACAAAACTGACAGAAGCTGTACTGTCCCATGCATGGCCTATGAAGAAAGAGGAATAAGAACCCACTCTAGAAGAAGTAAGAACAGCACTAGGGAAAATTAGGTAAAAAAGAAATAACAACAGGCTCATATGAAGTCATGGTAGATATGATCAAGATCTTTGGTGAGTTAGTGGATGGATGGTTCTCATCACAGTATGAAGTGAAAGACATACTGGATAATAATCATTCTTGTTCTAGTGTACAAGAACAAAGGGGACATTCACAGCTGTGGGCAATGCTGAGGTATCAAACCCCATTCATACTGCGTGAAAGTGCTGGAGAAGTGAATGAATATGCAAAGCAGTAGAAGATAATATGGGAGATGAGCAGTTTAAATCCAGATCAGGATGCAGTATATCTGACTTGATGTTTGCTGTGACATACCTTAAAACATAAAAAGCTAAGACTGATAGGGAAGAAGATAATGGCTATGAAGAGTGAGTCCAAATGGACATTCCTAAACTTGGAGAAAGCATATGCCAATGTTCCATAAGTTAAAAGTTGATCTGAAGAAAATATAGAAATCTAATTGACTTGATGTAGGCGTTAGAAACCGTGTTTACTGATTTAGTACTGCAGTTGTGTCTCTGCTACTGATTCAAGTGTACTGTTAAGGGTTCATTTTACTTTTTCTTGTATGCAAATGATAATTGGCTGCTAATGTATTGTGCATGATGTATTAACTTGTTTCCAAACAAAGTTATGGCACTGTGATGTGTTAGCTGTTGAAGTACTCTCAAACTGTTGCAGTAGCATCTGTTCTCCTGCTATCTATTGTTTCACTCCTGCTCTCTTCACTCTATCCTCAGACCTGTATCTTTTAACACCCTCTTATCTCCTCATTACATCCTTTAACCTATCTTTGTCTCATTCTACTAGCTTCACCCTCTATTTTTCTCTCTCATCACAGCACTCTCGGGCAACTCTGCAATCCACGGCTACCACCTCACCCATACAGTCTATGAAGAAAACTAACCCAAGGATATACCTTTTGAGCCTGAAGAGCAGGGTCAGTTCACCCAGAAAACTAAACCAAGGATATACCCTTTGAGCCTGAAGAGCAGGGTCAGTCCACCCAGAAAACTAACCCAAGGATATACCCTTTGAGCCTGAAGAGCAGGGTCAGTCCACCCAGAAAACTAAACCAAGAATATACTCTTTGAGCCTGAAGAGCAGGATCAATCCACCCAGAAAACTAAACCAAGGATATACCCTTTGAGCCTGAAGAGCAGGGTCAGTCCACCCAGAAAACTAAACCAAGGATATACCCTTTGAGCCTGAAGAGCAGGCTCAGTCCACCCAGAAAACTAAACCAAGGATATACCCTTTGAGCCTGAAGAGCAGGCTCAGTCCACCCAGAAAACTAAACCAAGGATATACCCTTTGAGCCTGAAGAGCAGGGTCAGTCCACCCAGAAAACTAAACCAAGGATATACCCTTTGAGCCTGAAGAGCAGGCTCAGTCCACCCAGAAAACTAAACCAAGGATATACCCTTTGAGCCTGAAGAGCAGGATCAATCCACCCAGAAAACTAAACCAAGGATATACCCTTTGAGCCTGAAGAACAGGGTCAGTCCACCCAGAAAACTAAACCAAGGATATACCCTTTGAGCCTGAAGAGCAGGATCAATCCACCCAGAAAACTAAACCAAGGATATACCCTTTGAGCCTGAAGAACAGGGTCAGTCCACCCAGAAAACTAAACCAAGGATATACCCTTTGAGCCTGAAGAGCAGGATCAATCCACCCAGAAAACTAAACCAAGGATATACCCTTTGAGCCTGAAGAACAGGGTCAGTCCACCCAGAAAACTAAACCAAGGATATACCCTTTGAGCCTGAAGAGCAGGATCAATCCACCCAGAAAACTAAACCAAGGATATACCCTTTGAGCCTGAAGAACAGGGTCAGTCCACCCAGAAAACTAAACCAAGGATATACCCTTTGAGCCTGAAGAGCAGGATCAATCCACCCAGAAAACTAAACCAAGGATATACCCTTTGAGCCTGAAGAACAGGGTCAGTCCACCCAGAAAACTAAACCAAGGATATACCCTTTGAGCCTGAAGAGCAGGGTCAGTCCACCCAGGCATTCTACTTGTATGTGTTATGACAGTGAAGCGTAGCTTTAACATTAGCTGTGTTACTTACAGTTCTCAGTGTGCTAATGGCACTGACTGTTTGAGCCTTGTACCACCTCCAGCTTGTGTAGTAATCATAACTTTCCACTAGACAGTATACACTTAATTCAGGTCCTTCCTATTCTCTGTGATTAAAATGTAACCCTCAAGCAGCCCTTCCAGTGCTGTTTGCCTAAGTTTTGTATCACTTGAGCCCCACCTGTTTGTTTGCATCTCTATACATTCCCCTTCATTGCTAATATATCTCCGTATTTTAATCTCTGCATAAACTGGCTACTAATAAGCAAGTCAATGTGACGACACATTCCCAACCTTAATAAACTTTGCTGTCTCTTCTCTCCTTCACTTTACAAGTAGAGTTTATATTACTACTTACCCCCTCTGAGGCCTTAGTTTTCTTTGCATTGCACCTGGTTCACACCATTTTTGCTACCCCCCCACCCCAATACTAAGTCTGTATTAGAATCCTGCTGTTTTTGGAGCCATCATTAAATTACTAGTCTCCCATCAGAACACAAGGGGTTTAAACCCCGCTCCATTCACCCGTGCTACATAGGGGCTCACTTCGTGCCCTACCCTGCCCCTTAATTCCACCCACCCCACTACATTTAGATTTATTCTAGGCACTAACCCTTCCCAATAACCAGCAACAAGTCAGAACAATACTAGTACCCTATCTCCTCTGCCACCCACAGTACCCCACCCGCTTCCAGTATAACTGCTCATCTGACACAGTTATGCTACTACCTAATATGCTTACACTCCTTACCTGCATTTTTTTTTGCACACCTTACATCCTACCAGAACTCCATAATAGACAAACCCCACCACTATCACTGCACCATTACTCTCACCTCTGTCCATCACCCACCTACTAATTACACTTGTCATACCATCACAATCTCTATTCAAATACACCCACCATAGTACCAGTCACCTGTTACATTCAAACAAAAAATATCCCTAAAATCTGACAGGTTAATTACCGGATTTATAAAACATATGTTTATGCCCTATCTAAATTAGCCCTCAGTGATGATCTCCACCCTAATTCTGGTACTACCATTACCAACTCCAAACCTAAAAATCTGCTTAATAGCTGCTGCTTCTCACAACTAACATCCAGCAGAAAGCCATCTGACCTCCTATTCACGTGTCTAAGTATCAGAAGTATAACTAATAAAAACCCATGACCTAAATGCCAACATAGGTTTATACACTCCTGATATTCTCATCCTGACCGAAACCTGGCTCAAACCTCACATCAAAAGTGAGGAAATACTCTCAACAGGTATTCTTCGAGTAGATTGACAATCTAAGAAAGGGGGTGGTGTGGCTCTAATGTTTAAACACAATCTCTCCCCCACATTGGCAATGAAGAAATCCTGTATGCCAACCTCAAACTAAACCCAAATAAAACAATCAACATCATAAGATGCTACTTCCCACCTGGCCAGAACATCCCACCCCTGGCAAACCTCCTGAACTGGGCTAACCATTCCCTACCCCAGGAAACTGTAATCCTATGTGATTTTAATATCAACTGGCTATCTTGCAGTAACAGTCATCCAGCCCAGCACCTAAACTTTCTTCATGGTTTCTCTCAACTAATACAGTCACCTACCCAGACAAATAAAAACTCTAGCAAACATACTACTCTCGACTGGATATTAGTCAATAAAGACCCTCACTCATACTTAGCTGGCTGTTTACCAGATAGACTTGGTGACCACAATCCGACATTCCTTCTGAGACACCACATAAATTGTGTTACACCTATTATCTATAGGCAAATCCAAAATAGGGTAAACTTTAACCCTCTCTCCTTTATGTCATCCCTTCAAAAATGTGATTGGACGCCACTAAAGTACCTCAATCTGGATGAAGCTGTCCACCTCTTCAATAGCACCTTCCTAAACATACATGCCCCAATATGAAATGCCAGAATCAAAACCTAGTACTCTCCTTGGCTACAAAAAAAGAACCATGGCACTAATGAAAATCAGAGATAAAGCCTGGGACCACAACAAGGTAAGAAATGCAAATAAAAGAAGATAAAGCACAATATTATCAGTCTTCCCTAAACTGCTCCCATCACAACCCTAAGCAGTTCTGGTCCACAATAAACTCCCTTCTCCACGCAGGTAATGTAGACACCCCCCTCCGCACCTACCACTCCCCCTTCCTCCAGCAGTATTTCTGACTCATTCAATAAACACTTTACTGAAACCTTTCTTTGACTAAGCAACACAACCCTCTACCCACCCTCCCCACATCAAAATAAAACACTCTGCCCACAGTCTTTTCTTTTTCATCAGTGCCTACCTCCTATATAAAAAAAACTTCTACTGAAACTTAAGCCTACAAAACTTACAGCTGACAATCTCCCCCTCTGAATACCTAAAAATAGCAGCAGAAGCCCTAGCTTATCCAGTCTCTATGTCCCCACACTGTGGAAAATATCCCACATCATTCCTCTCCATAAAGGTGGCTCCTCCACTGAACTTTCCAATTACTGCCCCATAGCCATCCTTTCTCCACTTTCCATGATACTTGAGAAATGCATCCATTCTCAAGTCTTAGACTACCTCTTAGCTAATAACCTCCTGTCCAGCACCCAGCATGGTGTCAGGCCATACCACAGCACTACTACCGCCTTGCTCTCCTTTACTAATGCTATCCTTCATCATAAAAATAATGGCCTGTTCTCTTCTGCTATATTTCTGGATCTATCCAAGGCTTTTGACATGATCTCTCACAAACTACTAATCTCTGTTCTCACTAACCTATCCTTTTCCCAATCAGCTACTGATTTGTTTCACAGCTAGCTAAATGGCCACCATCAATCAGTTGTCTGGCGTAATGACCTACCTCCTTGACTTTATGTAAGGATGCAAGGCTCCATCCTTGGTCCCCTACTTATCTCACTCTTCACCAATGATCTAGTCACAGCCACCAAGCATGCCTCTCTTATACAGTATGCAGATGACTCCACTCTCATCTGCTCAGCCCCAACTATAGCTGAACTTTACAAGATCACACAGGAAGCCTTTTCATCTGTAGAAAACTGACTATCTAATGCCCAGTTATTACTCAACCCAAGCAAGACTAAACTTATCTTCCAACCCACTAAATCTAACCAAATTATTCCCAACTTTAATATTCTAGCCAAAGACAATACTGTCATCTCCCCAACAGAACCCACCAAACTATTTAGTGTTGAGACTGATAACAATCTCAGATTTGACACTCTCATTTCTCTTACCATAAAAAGATTCACAAAAAACTAGTTGCATTGTACAGAAACAAGCAAATCCTCACCAAGACAGCCAGAATTTCTGCTTCCAATTCACACCTAATCTCCACTTTACTTTACACCTTTCCTATACTTACCTACCTTAGACAAACAGACCAAAACAAGGTCGAGGCTTGCTACAATAAAATTGCTAAGTTCTCAACTTCTTCACCTGAATCAACTCTCCCTTGACCACAAGTTAGTAAACCATCCTCTTAAAGTCCCATCCCTTCAAAACCTTCTCCAGCCCTACTGCTCCACTAGACCTCTACACTCCAGCAGCAAAAATCTACTTCTAGTGACCAAACCCAAGAACTCAGCGGGAGAAGCACTATTATCCTGCATCATATCCAGATTATGGAACAACCCCCCCCCCCTCTATAACCACACTACTTTCTTGCAATCACTTGAAGATTGCACTAAAAACTCACTTAAAAAGTCTCTGGTTATGCCCATGCACCAATCCTGACTAGTAACTCTCCTTTTACCTCCCCTTCCTCTCCCCTCCCCTCCCCTAGCCACCCTGCCTCATACTGTCTGATCATTGCATTCCTTCCTCTGCAGGCTGTGGCTCACCCTTTACCCCCCCCCCCTTCCCTCCTCACTCAATCTCTTAGACCTGCTATAATGTGCTTAACCACCTCACTTTATCTCAACTCCAAATACATATCCAACTGACTTGCACCTACCTTCCTATCACTACCACGTATACTACTCAGTCAGTCTCCTCTCTTACTCCTCTATCTTCGCCTTCAATCCCATTAGCCCTTCTAGCTTGTTTTTCCTTTGTGTGGAACTTCTGCTTTATATCTGTTTGAGGTTAGTGCAATATTTGTATACAAGATTTATTTGTTTGAGCTTAGTACTATCTGTATATACATCCTACCTTTATTCTTAGCCTTTAGCTAGATATTGGTATATCTGTTCATTACTATGTTTCATATTGCATGTATAGCTAATGTTTGCTGCAGTATGAATTATTTGCTATTGCATGTATATTCAATTCTTCATGTGCTCTGCTGATCATTTATTGTTCTGTGGAGCTTTTCTCCCCGGGCCTCCACTGAAAAATGACCTGTGTCCAGTTTGAATTTCCCAGTAAACAAATGTAAATAAATATGACAATGTCATAAAAGCTGAAAGTTGACTTGGGCAGTCCTGCAGTGGTCTGAAATCCCCAAAACATTGGTAGAATTAGTGCAGGCTATATTCAAGAACCCAGTGACACAAGGGTAAATATTGCTCTCACTGGCAGATTGATGTCCCAGTGGGAGTGGATTTTGACTCGGTGTTCAGCTTTAAGTCCATACTAACTATCTATCACCGCTGCTCTTTTTTCTTGCTCTTATTCCATTAAGCTGTCTACTTAACAGATTCGATCATGGCTACAATTTGCCTCCCAGAAATCAACAAAATGTAAAGACTTCTCATCTTCTTTTTGTGGATGATTTAAAACTGTATAGCTCATCAGATTTGGAACTGAAAGCAGAACTGCAAGTGGTCAAAACTTTTTCAGATGATAAAAGAATCTCATTTTGTCTTGATAAATGTGCAAAAACACCCTTTAAAGCAGGAAAGCTATAGCACCAAGAAAACATCAGTTTGAGACAGGAATGTGATATAAAAGAATTTTCGCAAGAGGGAGTGTATAGATATTTGGGAATTGAGGGGTTAACAATAAAACATGAAAAATTGCAAATAAAACTTAGTAAAGAATATTTTCGAAGACTAAAATTAATACTGAAAACAGCGTTGACATCTAAGAACAAAGTCCAAGCTCAATTCACTCTTCCTGTCCTAACTTACAATTTTGAAGTGATTGACTAGCCTCAAAAGGTGTTGGATAGGTTGGACAGGAAAACAAGCTGGATGGTTTGTGCTCATCAAATGATTTATAAAAATCAGTGTATACAAAAACTATGCATCCCCTGTTCTGGAGGAGGTATGAGCCTCTTTGAAACTAATTACATGTATAGATCTGCAGTGATAGAACTGCATACATATCTGCTGACCTCACTTGACCCAAATGGAGTGAAAGTTTGAGGACTATAATTCTAAGATGACGTCCCTGCTTAATTTAGTAGAAGCATATTGGCATCAAGCTAGAATGGAAATCAAACAAGAAGTAGATAGAAATCAGGCAGCAACTGAATGTGCCAAAGAACCAAAGAAAGAATATAAGGTAAAGGATCAGATGAGAAGCCAAAAAATGTGTAAAATGCATAAATATATTTGCAAGTATAGAAAACTCTTGGAATGACCTCATGCTGATTAGGATCGAATGCAGGAATGGTTAAGGAGAGGTGAATTTAAACCAAAAGATGAAAGGCTAATATTGGCGCCCCAAGATAATGGACTACGTGCACATTGGCATAGAAAGTCCATTGAACATGGAGAAACAGATAAATGTCAGCTTTGTAAAACAGAATTGGAAACGGATGCACATCTTGTTGCTCCTTGTGATATACTAATGGCAGAAGGACTGTATAATGTATATGGCAGGATCATTGCACTCGGGATTGTGCAAACATTATAATACTGAAGTGGCTGAAAAAACACTGGAAGCATGAGCCACAAAGCATTGTAGAAAAAGGCAAAGTTTATATCACATGGGATCACTCATTACCAACAGTTCAAAAAAAATAGATGCAAGAAAATCTTACAGAGCAGTAAATGAAAAGGAGACAAACGTAGCAGGATTTATAGGTGAACACAAGGGCAATGTAGAAGGAGGATATCTAGACAGTTCTAATAGTTGTAGGAGCATTGGGTCTTATAAAAAGAATTTGCAATTGTACTTAGATATGTTCAAATAAAAATTAAGCCTGATGCATAGAAACATGGCTGACAGATATAAAAAGAAAAACATTTAATTAAAATCCAAGAACAAGAGGTAGGCTAGCACTTTCACACACAGAGGTGCTTCTTCAGACCTTTCTGACCTTCTTCAGACTTTTCTTTTTGATTTGTATGAGTTTTCCAAGGATGATGTGTTTCTTTCTAGTAACCTTTTTGTAACATTTGATGTTGTATTGAAATGAGAAATGGTTTGGATGCTAGGCAGATTGATTTCATTGCATGTCTCCTTGAGATGGTTTTGGAGAATAACATTTTCACATTCGACAATAGATATTACCATTAGATGCATGGCGTAGCTATGGGCACACCTTGTGCCAATAGCTATGTTAATGCAGTTATGGCCATATGGGAATGCAAGCTTCTAGCGATTTTGAGATTGTGGGGTCATCAAATAAAATTCTACTGACAGTTTGTGGATGACCTTTTTATGGTTTGGACTGGCACCATAGTGGAATAGATCAATTCATTTGCTGTCTTCATTCCACTACAGACTTTTTGTGCTTCACTGCCACTAAGTCCCATATTGAGATACCCTATTTGGATGTTATGGTGAAGAGGTCACCTGGTAGTAATAGACTTATTACAAATCTTTATAGGAAGGATTGTTAGAGTTTTGTCCATCGTAGTAGTATGAATCTTAACCATGTATTTGAGAATGTGATGAAGAGACAAATGTCTCAAGGCTACATGTTAAAGACCAGGATTTTGAGGAATTTATCATAACCCTGAAGGATGATTTTGAAGTTAGGGGGTATAAGGGGACTGAGATAGCTAATGGCATGTGGGGTGCCCACCAGCTTAGGAAGGGTGTCTGGAGACCCTATTTTGTGACCCCCCCCACCTGGGACCCAAGTAGACAAGTTAGAAGGGACAACATTTTAGGAGTCCCAATGACTTTTTCCAGTGTCATAAATAAGGTCATTGATGTTAAAGAATTGGCATATTTTAAACTCTAATTTATCTGTTGAAGTAATTAGTTGGCACATCTCCTAAGTTTTATTACAGGAATATGGCAAATTTAAAGAGGTATTTGTGTTATCCAGATAAGTTGGGTTATGGACAATGGGGAGAGGGTACTAAAAAGTGTGGCACTTGTAATTTTTTGTCAGTACTTTAGAAACGGTAATGAGTTTGTTCATCCACATACAGGAAAGAAATATCTTTTAAATGTTATGGCTAACTGTGACACCATGAGTTTTGTTTATGTAGCCAACTGTGAGCAGTGCAACTCATTTTATTTTGGCAAAACCAATCATCTTTTTTGTGAATATATTAGGGACCATATATAGTATATAAATAAAGGTAACACTGTTAATGCCTTAGCTAAATATGTTCAGATGCAAGGTAAGCAACATATGTTTTCTTTTACTGTGTTAGATGTTCTATATGAGAATGCTAGGTTGGGTAACATTCAAAATGAAAAAGAAAGATGTGACACAAGATGGATAGCCAAACTACGTTCGCATATGGGGTTAGGTTTAAATTAATTTGTACCTTTGAAACCTGTTTAAAAAGCTAGAAGGAAAAGGAAAAAGTAATGTCTATTTCCTTTTGCTGGGTTCACTTTTTTAGTGAGTTCAGCTGTAACTTTTTAATTGTTTTATTAGTTTTAGCTTTTGATTGGTCAGTGTATTATAACAGTGTTATATAAATGTTTAGTAAAGATGTTTCATTAGGGTCTGATCAAGCTATGATTCCATAGTGAAAGTGCTTACCAGTTTGTATATGCATTAAACTCTTTATTTTACCTGCTGCCTGCTGTTTGCTGCCTATTTTACCTGTGGATATTTTGAACTGTGACTGCTGTGTTTCCACACTGGTGGTTTTCTCGGCACTAATTTCATGAACTTTAGTCATACTTTGACTTAGGAATGGGGTCCATTCCTGTCATGGTATTAGAAACCCAAAAGACTAGGAGAAATTAAAAAAAGGGATGGACTACATTAGCAAACAGTTTGGAGGGGGCAGATCAAAAGCTGCTGCATGTAGATAATGTGGCAGTAGAAGGCGGCTCTGAGCAGGAACTTCAGTAAATGATAGGGAGCTGGTTGAAGGCAAGTATAGACAAGAAAGTGGTCATAGCAGCATCTGCGCTAAAGAGGATTATAGACCAGGTTAACATCCTCAGTTATCTGGGAAGGGTGAGTGAGCAGAAGAGAAGTGGGAATGAGGGATACAAAGATTGAATCCGATGTTCTGCAGTCAGCTGGTACAACATGTCATACACTACGTGTGAGAGAAGAATGACAAAGAAGCTGAAAAGTTAGGTGCAGAAAGCCATGGTGTGAATAGTGGTTTTGTATGACACAGAAGCTTGGGGTGGTAGAGATGAAGCACGTGAGATAAGGTAGTAGGGTGCACACTGTGAGGCAGATAAAGAAATGAGGCCATCATAGCTGAAGCAAAAGTAACACCTGCTGCAGAAGATGCCAAGGACAACAGATTCCATTGATTTCATCACATGTGCAGGGGAGCAGAAGGGAATTTGGTAAAACAGATCTGATAGAAATCAGAAGAAGGCCAAGAGGTGATAAAGATGTCCAGACAAGTTTATAAAGAATTATGGGAGAAGACCTCCAGCGGTCTTGCATGATTATTGAAAAGGTCAGGAAAGTGGCATAACCATATATAAGATGAGGTAAAGGGGGCTGATAATCCAGGAACAAGCTACTGGATAAGCAATCACCAATGTCAAAATTAATTGTCAGAACTGCCAGTTACTGGTATTCAGTAGCAGTATTGCATGACTATTTACATGAATGAAAAATGTGTAAATAAGTACACTGGAACATCTGAGGAGCTTCACAGCTTTGGTTTGAAGAAGTGCAAGGAAAAGAAACTGCACAGGGTGCAGACCTGTTAGCTTTTCTTCTAGAAAGTGGTTCTCATCAAGAGAGATGACAGTACACATGACCTCCCTATCCCATATATAAAGAAAGGGGGTTGGGTGGGTTGATGATGATTTGATGGGAATTGGACAGTACAACATCCTGCTCATTCCCATTCCTGTGCTAGGCTGTATTTGTAATGAAGTATTGGACAAGTACATTGAATCCTATTGCACTATATATCACTCATAAGGCTGGGACTTCTACATAAACTGGCTATTACACAATATAGTAGGGGATATTTATGGAGGTGTTTTGATGAAATGGGAATCTCCATGTTTTCTCTACTAATTTCTGTTATTTATTGACATATATCAGTTGATAAGAGCAAGATCACTAAACAGCAAAGGTAGGGACATTTCCCCTTACCCTACTGCGGTGTGACCATGCGGTTCATATCTTTAAAGGGATGGGGTACAGCCACCCATGTGGGGAATGTAGAGTGAATTCCTATGCTGTTTTTGTTATTTTTAATTGTACTTGGAAATGTGTGACTTAAGCTGTTTACTTTTGATGAAACTAGTTCTGAAGAAAGTTTATGCAATGTTTAGCCATACAACAAATGTTTTAGATCCTATTGCAATCAGCAATACTACTATATGAATCCCATTTATAAAAACTGTTCTAATGCACATATTTCCATTTTCTGATAAACTGTATTATCTTACCTAGGACATGCCTGACCTGCTTAAATGCCTTACAATCATATTTATTTTTCTTAATCAATACAGTTTCAGCAATACACTTATTACAGAGTTGCACTTTTCTAATTTATTCCTTTAGTATCTCTTCATTTCTACAGTGTTTCTCCTCTGAGCAGTCTGAGTTATAAGATATACATTTCTTTTAAAGCATACTAGTTTTACATTCTTGCAAGATTTCCTCCTCCAGACCTCAACATCACTCTGAATTTCCACCCTTCAAAATACAGCACCCACACACACTCAAGGAAGATTTTAACTGCATTTCAGCTGCAGTACACAAGTGGCACACTGTCTCTAACTAGCTTGCAAACTGAACTATTTTAAAAAAAACAGGTCAGTCAGTCTCAGCCTGCAGATTTCCTCAGCAACAGAAGCAGAAGTGACTATTTTTACTTTTCCAGCAGGCCTGTGTAGAGCTCAGAACAAGATATAAGTTGTATATTCTAAGCAATCCACAGGCTGCGAAAGTTAAAGGAAGGCAAAATGTTTCCAGCCATGTAGTTAAATTCAAGAATTAATGTGATCGTTCAAAATTAGCCTCACAAAGTACCTGGCACCCCTTTAACATGCAACTTAATCTCATGTTTACATTAACATTTTAAAACCACCACAGGGAATGTTATCTCACTGCAGGTTTTACTTGTCCCTTGTCATTACTTCTCCCTGTATGTAAGGCATATTGCGTCTAATACAATGTGTAGGTACATTCACTTAGGGCTCGCATTCTAGCAAGGGTGAAAATGCTTATTTTACTCTCTCTTCAGACCATATAAGTCTCATCTATACCACACAGTCCAGTGAGCAGGGCATAGTAATGACAGATGGAGTGATTCTACCCTTTCTGAATTTAATTTTCAAAATTTACTCAAAACTAGGAATACTTTCTTATTTTAAGAATTAAACTGATTGCAGTTGTGTACCAACACCAGTAGATATATATATATTCCTTTCTATTATGCCATTTTAGGCACAAATGCTGAATTTTACATTAAGTAAATAATGTATAGACAATCAAAAAGCACAAGCACATACTTCCCATAGTGCAAGATATTGCCACAAACTTATTAATTTGAATATCCTTCTGTTAACCTCATCACTAGCTATTAATGATCAGGTCAGAACACAGTGGAGAACACCTTGATTACATGAATATCTTTGAATTCCTACTGAGTAGAACAAACAACTGCTTCACTGTACTGGATGGCGTATTATACAACACAGTCACAGTGTGTCAGGCTTAATTGCATGATTGTCTTCATACTGTCTGACTAGAAAGTACCATTTAAGGATGTTGTAAATAAGGAAGCAGACATGCAACTTTTTACTAGCTAGGTATACTCCCTCCATCTTTTATTTTAATATTCACACACTGATCCTAAGATTGGCTTACTAAGGAAGGAGGGTTATTTCAGACCCACTCCAGGGTACACAGTCCCCATTCCACTGGAGTCTTACTATCAAATTCATGTAATTGGTAACATGTATCTTCTGTACTTAAGCACTAAACATAAACTCATAAAATAAATAACGCAGAATTCTACATAAACTGCAGTAAGTTAAAAATTAATATTTAATGCAGATTTTGGGGATTAAGAACAGAGTCTCTTTTAGGATACAAACAGACTCTCTGAAAAAGATGACATTTTGGGAAACTTGAGAAAATAACTTTAGGTTCATATGTCTTTATCTGGAAGATAGCTGTTACCATAGGTCTAGAGCTAGGGTAGACAAAAGATAGCAGGTCCGAGTTGTCAAGAAAGATACTGAAAGCAAACCATCAGCACCTCTCTCTGGTGACTTTGGAAAGCAGAGTCCTCAGAGTCAGGTATACCATAAGATGATCTGCGATTAGACAACTGAAATGGCACATAATACCATCCTTACTTCCCATTGGGGATAAGTAGCTGTTCTGCCAACTGTTGCTTTGATGTGTGCTTTAAGTCAAGCAGCTACATATGCTTATATTAATAGCTTAATGCCATAGTGCCAGTTTCTGCATTTGTAGCAGGGTGCTTGTCAGTGGCTTGGTCAGGGTGAACTTT